>NW_017671669.1:149315-234416 GCF_001879085.1 Nicotiana attenuata
GGGGGGGGGGGGGGGGGGCGGAGGGGTAGAATGGGGTCGCCTCTTGGCGAGCTCGATGGGTAATCCACTTGTGGTCAGATTTTGACCCATATAGTTAGTCCCTCCGCCTGTTGGGGTTGCCTCTTAGCGAGCTCGATGGGCGGATTTCGTTGATTCAAAAGTTGGGAGAATTCTGATCATTATGCAAGGGTCGAGGTCCTTATGGCGAGGTAGTGACGTGACGATCCGGGAACTTCATTGGACCGTTACATCAGTTCAGAGTTGGATTGTCACGTCGATTTAGGGTACCATGAAAGCCCATTATGCGTCATTATGGCGCACGTTTCCCAGGCACCGTATCGTTTCCCGTGCCCTTTTAATTTTTTGATTGGCGGCTCTTGGGTTTCCCGCTCAGGACATTTATGTCCCTATAAATAGGGGGAATCCCTCATTTGATTGCTGTGCTTTTCAATTTACCTGAGAAGGAACTTTGCAAACTCCCTCCTTCTTTAGTCCTTCATACTTCTGCTTTCGCTAGAATTCGACGTGACCATTCTCTCTTTTCCTTCACCGTTCTTGTTTATTTCGATCAAGACATACAAATGGCTAGTACTTCTTTCCAATCCGATAGAGCTGTGGGTGCTCCGGCGCCAGAAAGTGACGTATCCTCTTCGAAGAGGGAGTGGAGTTGGTGGAAGATGAGGGATTTCTGATGGTGGATGAGATATTTCCTCGTCTGGGGAAGGCGAGAACCGATTTTTACAGCCCTTCCGAAAATGAACCGGAACCCGTTCCTTCCACTATGGATGAGGCGCCGATCACGGCGCTCAAAGCTAAGTGGGGAATCCCTGCTCATATCGAAATGCTTGTTGATACCCAAATTTTCCCTATATTTTTTTATATGCATAAATACCTTCAAACTAGCATATACATGCATATATAAGCATGCACACGGTTTCTGTAATTTTCCTATATTTTTTAAAGCTTTTTAATTGATTTATTTCCTTCTCTTTTATTCATAAAACCCCCAATAATTATTCCCCGAATTATTATTATGGTGATTTATTCATTTGATTTCTATACTTATACCAAAATATAATTAATATAATTTTTATGCATTTTTATAATCACATTTGGTATTTTTTCGAGCTAAATTGCATATAATCGCAATGTTAGCCCATTTTAATGTATAATTATATTTTATATACGTAAAATTGTCCATGTATTTTTAAAAGGTTAATTATATATTTCAAATCATTTTGGTATAAAAAAGATTATTTTCAGAAACTATTTTATTATTTATTAAATTAAAATAGGAAATATTGGCTATTTAAATCATAGCCAGATTTGGCTTTCAATTTTAGCCTAGTTGAACCCACTCCTAGCCCAATTTCCTACCCAATTAACCCGACCCAGACCCTATAAACTCCTACCCAAACCCGAAACCCATTTACCCGGTCTAATCCTGACCGTTGATCTCCCAGATCAACGGTCCAAACGAGCCCTTTCCTTTTTTATTCCTAAAGACCACTAACCCTATCTCGTTTATGAGATTCCGCCGCCCTCAAACTCTCTCATATCCTCTCTTCTCTCAACCTAACCCTAATCCCCTTCAATCGCCGCCTTCTTCTCCGGCCATCTCCAGCAACCACCTTTCAACCCCAAGCCTCCAATGGTTCCTCCATCGCCTTACTCATCATCTCTAAGGCCTTCAAGGGCCCTAGGCCATGCCGATTTGGATCTAGGGTTTCTGTTTCTGTTGTTCATGGCTTCTCTGGTGTGATTTTGGACCAAATAACACCATATTTGTTACGAACTTTGAAGTTTATAGCAGGTTCTTCCGTTTCTATCTGGGTTTCCTTTGAAACCCTAACTTTGTTTGAATCTCTTAGATCTATGCTATTTTTAACGATTTAAGTCTGTTCCTTTCTATGTTTTACACTATTCTCAAACTTCTTTTGAAAGTCATCAACTTTAAGCCGTTTTTACTTTCTTTAAAGTTAGGGTTTCTCAGAGTTCTTCTGCACTCGTTCAAACTGATTTTTCTTTATGTTTAAACCTTTTCCTTGCATATCTTGACTGATTCTATATTCTTACTGCTTTTTCAACTCGCCTCTGTTAAAAGCCCTAATTTCTTTTTTAGATCTTCTTTGTCTCGGTTCTGTGTGTTAGCCTGACTACTTGATTCTTGTTAAGCTTTTGTGATTACCATGCTTCGAATGGGTTTTACTGAGTCTTTAACCTACCTATATCACCTCTATGTGATTGTATTCATCTTGAGTGTTCATCTCTTGCCTCTTTCTGTCGATATTGCTGGCCTTGCCTTTGCTACGTCTGTTTGATCTTCTCTATTTATATGTTGAAGTATAGAATCATGACTCCCTCTTAATTGATGCTGATTTCCTTAATTGATGGTTTGATTGAAAGATTTTCTTTTAAAACCCTAAAATTCTACTCGTTTGTTTAAATTGACTGATTCCATTACCTTATTTGTTGTAGTACTTTATTTTTACTGAATCATTCCTTAATCGGAGTTTTTCTGAACTTCGTCTTAATTGGCTACCCTACGCTTACTGAGTTTTGATTCTCTCCTTATTAGTCCTGTACTGATTTTCTTCTTCTTGCCTGCTACTGGTTCTTACCGTTTGAATTAGTTACCTTAATTAAGGGAGCACTTGCCTTGATTTTCTGATTGATTGATTCTGAGTTCCTCAATTATTATGTTACTATGATTTTTACCTTACTTACTACCTGTTTTCAAACTATAAATACTCTAGTATTTCATTAGCACAACACACGAACACTTGGGTTCAAAACTATCTCTCATACTTTAAAATCTCTGCTCTCTCTCTCTCTTGTGCTATTTGCTATTGCTAGCCGGCTGCAAGCCAAGGCTAACCATTTGTGCTCTCTTCATTCTGCTTACTCTGCTCTTCACTGGTATGTCCTAGTTTCAATTCAAAGTTCCAACAACAACATGATTCTCTTATTATTTCAGTTCTTCTTGTTTCTGGTTTGCTTCTATTTGTGGTTCTGTTGTGAAACTTGTAGTTAAGAACACCTTACTAGCATGTTATCATGTCTTCCCCCTTCCCTTTAGATTAGTATATTCCCTTTATGTGTGTTTCCACACTGCACTTGTTCAATTCTTGGTTGCTATGTCTAGGTGTAAGCACTGCCCGGGATCCTTGAGATCCTTAGGAAACTTTGATGCACTTAGACTATGATTTTGTCTATGGAACTGAGGCATATGAGACCATTGGAGGCTTCGGGAAGCCTGGGCCTAATTGAAGGCTCCCTATAGAATAGCTTCTTGATTTTCTGTTTTCATTTATGTAATTCATTCATTGGTCTGTGATAATTTGTAAACAGATATTGGGGTATTTAGTGAAAAGGGGTGGATAGATACATATTTGTTGGGGTAATACAGGTAGAAATCCTGCTCCTAGGACTTTACCTTTTTAAGTTTGTTTGTTCTAAATAGAAAACATGCTCTTAGAACTTTACTCTTTGAATCTGATTGCCTTGCCAAATAGAAATCATGTCCATAGGACTTCACCTTTAAGTTTGTTTACTCGTCAAGTAGAAACCATGTCTATAAGGTTTTACATTCTGTCATGTTTCAGAAACCATGCATATAGGGTCCAAGAAATCATGTCTTAAAATCAGTTTAATAATAGATACCATGCCTATAGGACTTAATTCAGATATAGTTATAAGGAGTGCTTCTGTATGTTGCCACATTAGCAAATCGACTAAAATCAGTAATACACCTAGATATCATGCCTATAGGGAATTCTACTGCAATTCTGTCTTTCAGTCTGATTTAGCCTAATCAGTCACTTGGTCACGCCTGGTTCGTTTTAAATTGGTCTTATTAAGTATTAAGCACTTTCTGGAATAAGTTCTTCAAAACTGCCCCAATCTCATTAGATATCATGCCTATAAGTATTAACGGAGCCTATTTCAAAAAATCTGTTCGTTTCTGCATTAATATAGATATCAGTATCCTGCGTATAGGCAAGCCTCCAGGGCATTTTCAAAATTGCATTCTCTGAAACTGTCTCTATTGCTTAACGTTTTCTGATCCTAAAAGGCTTTAAAAGAAGTCCTTAGGCAACTGCTAGGGTATAATTTCTGAACCTAAAAAAGGGTTTGTTTGTTTCTACATATTCACGTAGATATCCTGCTTTAGGACGTTGTCTAATAAAAGACCTTAACTGTGCTTGAGTCGTGCTGCTTATGTGTTTGATTGAGGAGGAAACTATGAGCCTTTTAAATTTCTCCCATTATGTGTGAAAGTCCTATATGCTTTTTGACTGTCGCCTTAGAATTTTTGCCTTTTAAAACTTTAGGGGTATGTCTAGAACCACCTATAGGCAGAGGTCCTAACTCCCTCCAGGACCATTAATAAGGGACGGATAGCAGCACGCGACAAGAATCCTTGACCAAACACTCGCTTTGCATGACCAATAAGGGGATTGTAAGGGTAGATATGGATATGATGACCGGTGCGCTAATGCCACGCGTAGCCCCTTTCCAAGGAGTGATTACCAGGCATTGTACTGATGTGATCCTATAGGATTACCAACCTAGGACCCCTCTTTACGAAATCCTTTCTTTACAACTTTGTTTTACAACTTGTTCAAAACTTTATCTTACTACTTGAGTTACTCTAACGTGCTTTACTTGCAACCTATTTGATTCAACTATTTACTTGTAATGGACTGATTTGTGAATGTAAGTTCGGCCGGGACCCACAGTTGTGGACCAAGAGGGGTTCCTAACACCTTCCCCTCGAGGTTATTTCGAGCCCTTACCCTAATCTCTGGTAATGCAAACCAACCCAAGAGTTAATCGCTCTAGGTGCCCTAACGCACCATAATCCGTTAGGTGGTGACTCTTCAAATACCCAATTCCCAAAAGGAAATGAGTCATTACACCCCATGAATGTCGAAACCCGAACCTCTTTCCCCGTCAAAAGGGGAAGGGGGCACGACAATGGTGCCGGCGGGGTAGGATATTGTGCATTTGCACCGCCCGGGATATTGTGCGTTTTATGCATACCCCTTCGTCATCAGATACACACTCCCCCTTCCTTCCCTAGTGGTGGATTTCTGCCGCTTCTACAAAGTGTGCCCGGCTCAACTCTCTCTGTACGCGTACAAGCTCTTTCTCATGCTCATCAAGTACGTGGAGCTGGCCGACCGAGGAATTTCTCTAGGGCACATGCTCCACATCTTCGCCCCTCATTTTCTTCGGGGTACGATGATTTATATGGGCCATCGAGGAACCAAAAGCTTGGTAGTGAAGATGGACGATAAGGCCAATCGCTGTTTTTAGGAAAGCTACTTCTATGTGCGGACAGAGCACCTTGTGGCGGACTCGGTAGGGGTTTCCAGAGACGTGGAACTTCGCTCGTGAGTTTTCCTTTGTTTATTTCGTGATTTCTCTTACGGCGGTCGTCGATCGTCCTCCTTTAGGTGATATTGCTAAGGACTTGTTTTTGCTTTTGCAGCCGAGAGATTACCTCCCTCGCTAGTTGCCGATATCCGCGAGTTAGTGAGCGCAATTCTCCCCCATACAATGGGGATTCGTGAGTGGGCGTCCTTCCATGAGAAGTATGGGCGTAAGCCTCTTACTGGTGAGTTGGCCTGCTGCAGTTTCTCTTTATTCTTTTCCTTATAGTTTAATCTTGTTGTTATATGATCTAATCTTTCTTTGTTGGCAGGTCGGAGAGCGCGAAGGACAAGGGCTCATCCGCGCGCATTCCGTCAACCGGTGCCCCTTGCCCGGCCTGCATCGAGGGCCGCTGCCCGGCCTGCACCGAGAGCTACTGCCCGATCTGCGCCTGAGGACGAAGCTGTGCGCATGGAGGCTACTCCTCAGCTAGAGACTCCGATTCCTGCAGTCCGTTCGACGGGCGAATCTTCCCATACTGGTAGTGGAGGGACCCCGTCAAAGAGACGACGGGTAGACCCCTCCAGCCGAAACATCTTCGAGAGGCGACCTTGCCTTGGCGGTGCCCGAAACTGGCGGTGGTGCCAACCCGGTCATGGAGGCTACGCTTATTGTGAGCGATCAAGAGGCTGGTGTGGCAGAGAGACGGAGTCCCGAGGCTGCCGTTGCTGTTTTGGGCGGCCTTTCGACATCTCGGCCAAACCGCACTTCTTCTTCGGCTGAAGAGAGGGGAAAATACGTCATGGTTGATGATTACGAGTCTGAATCCGACATTGATCCTGAGGACGTTAGGACGTTCGAGGAGGGCTTTACCCGAACTGTAGTGAGAGCGGGAGGCCCTTCCCGAATTCTCAAAATTTCGTCGGATCTCAACTTTCTGCAAGACACGGTGGATTTTGTGCCGCAGTTTGAGCTTCTATGCTCTGGCGCAGAAAGCGGAGCTCTTCAGGATGTCAGTGACTCCGAATTGTCACGCAGTGTGGCCGCGATGGGCCTAAGGGCGAATTCCTTTTTTGTTTGTTTTCTTTTTTTTTTGCTTTGTGACCTTTGTCTTTACTGACTCCTTTCTTCTCTTTCTATTTTTAGTCTTACATGCTGGCGGTCGAGAGTGCTCGTAGGGCCGAGACGCGGACCAAGATTTTTCTGAAAATGCTAGAAAAGTATCAGCGGTATCGCAACAAGTGCCATGAGATGCACGAGCGGCTCAGGGCGGGTACTGGCACCCAATCCATCAGGAAGGAGTTGGAGAAAAGAGATCAGGAGTTGATGCAGTCTATCCGCAGATGCCGTGAGCTCGAGGAGGTGCTCCGTACCAAAGACGATGAACTCGAGGTGGGCAAAGGGGTTGCCGCGGAGTGCGAGGACCTTCAAGCGAAGGTGTTGTCTCTGCAAGCCGAACTTGAGCAGAATGCTACCAGAGTCGAAGCTTTGAGTGTAGAATGGATGGGGAAGTTGGCCGAGCTGGAAAAGAAAGTGGTCGAGATGGAAAGTGCCGAGGAGGCTCGGACGTCGGCTTTGGCGAGGGCGGTAGCGCTGGAGGACAATATCTGCATCCTCCAATCTGAGCAGGAATCTGAGAGGGCAACGGCCACGTTGAGGGAGGCTCGGCTCGAAGAGCGTATTGGCGAAATTGACCGGGAGGCTTCGAGCCTAGGAGACCAGGTCGCGGCACTCGAGGCCGAGAAGGAACAATTGTTGGCCCAGGTCGAATCCGCCTCTCCGCGATCCCCCGCCGCTTGTATGAGCTATGGGTCCACACCGAGGCCCAGCGAGATATATACAAGAGTTTGTGAGAGGCGGGGAATGTTCCAGAGGCCGCCTTTGAAAATGCTCGAACAAAGGCACGCGAGGCTCGCACTGCCTGTGGATACGACACCGGAGGCTGGTGAGGGCATTGATAACGAGGATGAGCTCCCTTATGATGATAATGATGATGTTGGGGAGAACGGCGGTGGGGATGATGCTGAGTGAAGCTTTTGCTGCCACCCTTGTACTTAGTTTTTTTTTTGTTCATTTGTTGTTTACTTTCTTCTTTTCCTGAGGGCCCGTTTTGGCCTTTTGTAGGGTGCGGCTGTCACGCACGTATATTTGAATAAAATAGTTGTTTCGCCTTCATTCGTGTATCTTTCGATTTTCATTGTGATGAGTCCCTAACCCTTTTAGTTGTGAATCCGAACTTGCGAGTTTGGGCGAGGTTGACTTCTGATTTGCCAACTCAGGCGGAACCAACCTTAATTTGGACGAGGTCGAATTCAAATTTCCATCTTGGGCGAAGTCAGTTTTGACTTGTATACTTGAGCGGGATTGAATTCCGACTTTCCAATTTAGGAGAAGTCAATTTTCCATATGTATTCGAGCGAGGTCAAAATTGGAGTTGCCAACTTGGGCGGAAGTTTGACTTGTATACTTGAGCGTGGTCGAAATGGGAGTTGCCATCTTGGGCGGAGTCAATTTCTGACATATATTCGAACGAGGTCGAGATTCGATCTGTTGATTCGGGTAGGTGAATTTTCACTTTTACCCGGCGGTGGCCGATGGTCGTAGGGGTGTTATTTTGAGCTAGGCCAAAACTATAACCCATTGTGAATTCGAGCGAGACCGAACCTTCCTTTCATATGGCGATGGCCGATGGCCGTTGGGGTGTTATTTCGAGCAAGGTCAAAACTATAACCCGTTGCGAATTCGAGCGAGGTCGAACTTATCTTTTTGTATGGCGACGGCCGATGGCCGTATGGGTGTTATTTCGAGCAAGGTCGAAATTATAACCCGTTATAACTTCGAGCGAAGTCGAACTTTTCTTTTGGTGAAGGCCGATGGCCGCTAGGGTGTTATTTCGAGCAAGGTCAAAATTATAACCTGTTGCGAATTTGAGCGAGACCGAACCTTCCTTTCATATGGCGATGGCCGATGGCTGTTAGGGTGTTATTTCGAGCAAGGTTGAAATTATAACTCGTTGCAAATTCGAGCGAGGTTGAACTTCTCTTTTCGTATGGCGACGGCCGATGGCCGTAGGGGTGTTATTTCAAACAAGGTCAAAATTATAACCCGTTATGTTATTTCTGTTGGAGAACATTATTCGTTGCCGAGTCGTTTACGCGTGCGTCGGGACGAGTCCTGGTTTGCTTACTTTCACTTTCTTTTGGAGGATACTGTGCATTTCCTGGGCGAGTCCCAGTTTGCTCAATTTCGCTTTCATTGGAGAATACTGTGCGTTTCCTGGGTGAGTCCCAGTTTGTTTAATTTTGCTTTCCTTGGAGATTGTTTTTTAATAGTCGATCTGTACCGAGCCATTTCTGTTATTTGTAGTATGGTGCAGCTTAGAGGGTTTTGTTCGGTCGTTGCTTTCGAGGTGGCGTGGTTCGGAACTTTTTCCTGGGGTGTTTTGGTGGTGTCTGTTCCTCATTTGCGTACCTATGAGAGTGTTCGTGTTCCTGTTCTGATCCAACAAGAGAGCGTGATAAGTTAAACCCAAACGAAATTGCCTTATCTCGTCATGGCAAGTCGGTGAAAGGAGGAGCAACGCTGTAAGGTCGCTCGCTTTGCCTCGTACCCGAATGATGGTTTCAAGTTTGGCGACCGTGTTCGACTTCGTCGTTACTCGCGCCTAGGCTTCTCGTGGGTTGGACTTACCTTGCCCGTTGGAGCGTTGAGAACGAGTCCCAGTCCGATATGTGTAAACAATAAGGGAAACATGTTATACTTTGCTCATAAATCACCCAGTGCGTGTGGGTATGGAAATAAGGCAGGATACGCCCGCTATTTCAAAGGTGTCACTCAGTGGGCTATCATCTCTTCCTAAGAGGGGGAAGTACAGGCTGGTATAAAAGGTGAATACGTCACATGGGGTTGTTGTCATGCCAAACGCATAGCGACTTTGATCCTACTTTAGACATGCATATGACATGATAAGCTCATCGCTACGGGTGAGGTGTGGGTTTTGCATAGACATCGAACGCAATTTCTATTTTATGTAGAGATCTGACCTAGATTGGCACGGTCATATCAAAAGCTTATCTACTATTTCTTTCGAGTTGGTGTTTATACCGAGATAAGGAGGTTGTGACAGCCTGGAAGCAATACTTGGCTAGTCCTAGATCTAAAGGAAACTAAAAAATTTGGCTAAGAAATCCCCACAGAGGGCGCCAAATTGTTTGACCAAAAAGTAATGAAACTTTTAGTTAAATCAATTAATGATGAAATAGAAAGTAAATCCTAGCCAAACATAATCAGCTGTAGATCTAAGCATATTGGATACGAGAATCAAATGAGGTTGAGTTCATTAATATTTCTCATAATGGTTAAAAGGCATCAAACATAAAAATTAGTTAACATCTTTGACATATTGTTGTGCATTTGTAAAAGCAAAGAAGATAAGGAAAGAATCTCGTTGATAACTATGAGATCTAGCTTTATTGATTCAACAATGGTGTTACAAAGATTTGTAACTCGTGATCTAGACTTCTTGCTTTGTTCATCAGAGGTCTCCTCCAAGTCTTCTCTTGGTTTTTCCTTTCTGGGATGCCCCTTCTTTCTGCTTTTCCTTTCATATATTAATTACTCACCTTCCCCTTTATCTAATGGTCTTTAACCAGCATACCCCTTCTTGACTATCTTCCTCTTTACTTGCTCAAGCATGCCCGCATATATTTCGTTGTGGAAGCCTTCTCGATGGCTCGATCTCGGCAGTGGCTGAGACGCTCATCGCCATTACGCCTTACGGGTGCGTCCACGGCTTGGTTGACCCCTCATCATTCCCCTTAATAGGGGGTAGAATGGGGTCGCCTTATTGGGGTCGCCTCTTGGCGAGCTCGATGGGTAATCCACTTGTGGTCAGATTTTGACCCATATAGTTTTCTTTGCACTTTTTGCACGGAAACACTAGCTATATTTTTTTTTATGTGTATGTGAGAGTAGGTCGACACACACGAGGTACAGAGAAGAATGCTTGACGTAGTTGCACGAAGGAGATGAACACTCAACTTGGAGCGGCTCGACGTGCATAGTTTACAAAGAATAACAGTTTGACTCGACATCCAGGACGTGGAAAAAAAGGCACTAGATTATTGCTCAGCTTGAAAAAGATGAGATATGTACCGCGTTCACTAGATATACACAAAGAGAACGATTGCTCAACATGTAATGTGCGCATTAATAACTCTATTACCAAGCTTGAAGGAGAGTGCTTGACTTGACACTTCAGGCATGGACGAAATGAGTTTTAATGCTAAAAGTACAGATGGAGTCACGGAGAGTTATCGAGCTCAACTAAGGGTAGTTCAATAAAAACATTCAATATATAAGGTAGCTAAGTCATGAATCATTAGTCGGACTGCTAATCCGAGTATCATATTTATGAAAACAAGAGCCTTGTTTAACCCAAAAATAGATTTTTCAAAGTTCATATCTAGAAGAAATCGGTTTACTGATAACCACGATTTACTTCACTTCCCCAATAATTTGAAGAATAAATCAAGGAATGAAAATAATTGACAAAGAAAATATGAAACAAATTGATAATCGCTTCCGAAGTTACGGTTTAGAATAAAGTAAAGAATGATTGCATAAATTTCAATAAGTATCTCATGTTGTTACAAATGAGGTCTCAGTCCTTATATAGGATCAAACAATTATAACGGTTCCCTTACTTAATTCAGGCTCACTAATGGTATTAATTGCCTTGATTGCCTGTTACCATATACAATTATAAGGAAATATTTATGGCTAAAGATTTCTTGTAACCGTATAGATTTTCCTTCCTTATTTATGACAGGTTCGTGCATCTTCCCTTCTTAACAGCCTTTATTCATTCCGTTCCTGTTTCCCCTTCTATAGCTGTCAGATTCAGCTCTTTTCTCATTATAACCCCGTGGGTATTCCTCCCGTACCTTTCCCGCATTTTTTTAATTCATCTAATTAAGAACATCCACTTCACTATATTGACGGTCCACGTACCATGCCTTGTCACCTCATTGATAGTCCACGTGTCATGTCTTTTTTCCACTAATAAAGATAGTCCCCGCCACTTTCTGAATATTCTCAACTGAATATTCGGGAAGTGGTAAGTATTTATGGTAGGAATTCTTTGACGCCGTTTCTCGAGTATCATTATGCCCTCTTTAGAATCGATGCGACATATGTCACATTCATTTAATGCACATGCCACATGGTTTTAATTGATTGGTTCTGCAGTTTCTCAGTGCTTTCTTAGGGTTTTTTCCTGCGGCTGCATCAGTCACGAAGTGACGGTTCTATTATGACACTTCATAGTGATCAACTTTGACGACGGTCGTATCTCCTTATAAATACTTCATCCCCTTTGATTTCTTGAAACCTTCTTCCTTCTTCTCTGTATCTATCATCTTAACCTTCCTTCATAGTCTTGTACCCTTCCTTTGTATTTTCTTTGTTAAACATGTCATCTTCAACACTAGACCCTCGCAAAGTTGTGATCGTCGATGAGCTTACTCCTTCTACTGCCCCTACTAGGAGTAGGAGAGGTGGTAGACTCCGCAGTCTTGGTTCATTATCTACTCGCAGTTCTGCTTCTCAAAGTAGTTCCGCCAAGCCATCTTATTCTAGACCTAGAGCTCTTTTAACCCCTAAATCTTCTTCTAAAAATAGGGATCATAATGAACCCATACGTGAGCCTACGGTTTCTGAGATTTTTCCGCAAGAGTTTTCTTTTGTATCAGATCGTGAAGCCATGAAAAATCAAGTTTCTTCTATAGCTTCCCTTAACCTTGTTGAACTCTACCCAAGTTTGATCACTCCTGGTCTTCTTTCTTTAGTTCGACGAGAGTGTCATTGGATACCAGATTTTCCAGTTTTAATTCTTGGTGCCAACCAAAGAATCACTTCTTACCATGCTGGTTTTTCTTTCATTTATACCTACCCTTTCACTAGGGTTTAAACCTCTCATTGACCCAGTGATCATCGAGTTTTGTCACTATTTTAATGTTTGCCTTGGCCAAATTGGTCCCATTGTGTGGAGGGCAGTGACATGCCTTTGCTATTTATTGGATTTAGTTTCTGCTCCTTTTACCTTCCGTCACTTACTTCATCTTTACTCTCCTAAGTTGTTTCGTGAAGGTGTCTTTTCTCTCGTAGCTAGAAGTAAAAAAGGTTTTAGTTAGCCACGAGGATGACCGTGACTGTAGCTGGTACGCCCGTTTTGTTGTTGCCCCCACTAGTGGATTAGTGGGCGAAGAAAACATGCCTTTTCCAGAAAAATGGAACTTTGCATTTCTGTTTCTTTCTTTGATGTCTTGAGTTCCTTTTTATAATCGCATATTCATTTTTTCCAGCAACCGTGGAAGTCTTCGAAGAAATTCTTGACTCCCGTGCTTAGGTAGAAGAATGTTGACTGCTGTTCCAATGGACAAAAGATCTTGGAATTCTTTTGGTTGGAAAGTGAAGACTCACAGTACTATTTATTCTCGCAGTTTCTTTCCTTCTTTACTTGTTCATATATAACTTTTTCATCACCTTTTTTTATTAGGGTGTCATTCGTGGCATCAGTCCCGCATCTGTTCCCTCAACCAGGCTTTCTGTAAGTCTTGCTCAAGAACGGATTTTGAGTGCTTCGTCTTCCAAGAGAAAAATTGTTGAAGCATGTGGGTTTGATGATGAAGAGGATGCCGAAGAAGGTTCCTTGGTGAGAAAACCGCGTGTTAGAAGACGCGTGGTTTCAAATGATGAAACCCTTATCTCTCAAGATCCCCCCTTCCGGTTCAATTGCCTTTAGACTTGTTGATGAGCCGGAGAGTGTACCTTTGGAAATTTCTGATGAAGATGTTGGTAACTTAAACGTTCCCCCCTCAAGTCCCGTGGAAAGGTTATCTGCTCATGGCTTCGAGGGTGATGAAGGACGGATCAGTTTCCAAAGAATTGCCACTTTTTTCCCTTCCGGTGTTGTCAGTTGCACCCACTGTTAACCCCCATGTTTCCTTGCCTAGAGTTTCCCCAACGGTTGCCCCCGCTTCTGTTTCTCATGTAGAAGTTGAGCCTTCTAGCAGCAGGCGGGGTATGAAAAGAGTTGTGATTGAAGTCCCTGATGGTGGGAATTTGTTGAAGAAATCTGGACAAGCTGATGTGTGGTTGAAGTCGTTACCGCGACTCGTGGAGAAGAAGAAGTTGGAGGGTCACAGTTCTTTGACTCTGATGAATGACATCATTCACTCATCCTTTAAGGTATATTTTTACCTATCTTCCTTTCCTTTCTCTTTTTTTTTATTCGTAACTCTTCTCTTTTTGTTTTTTTGTAGATTAATTGGGCAGGTACATAACTTTTGAAGAGGATTTCATGGACCGACCAACAGGTGATTGAGATATGCACTGAGGCTGACAACTGGAAAGAACAATTTGAAGGCCTTCATGGACCGACCAGCAGGTAATGGAACCACTTTGTTTAACACAAAAATAGATTTCTCGGTCAAAGTCAATATCTAGAAGAAATCGGGTTATTGATAACGAAGATTTATTTCACTTTTCCAATAAATTGAAAAATAAATTAAGGAATGGAAATAATTGACAAAAAAAATATGAAACATATTGATAATCACTCTCGAAATTACGGTTTAATATAAAGTAAAGAATGATTGCATAAATTTTAATAAGTACCCCTTGCTGTTACAAATGAGGTCTCAGTCTTTATATAGGACCATACAATTATAACGGTTCCATTACTTAATTCGGGCTCACTAATGGTACAATTGCATTGATTGCCCGTCACCATATACAATTATAACGAAAATATTTTTGGCTAAAGATTTTGTGTAACTGTATCGATTTTCCTTCCTTATTTATGACATGTTCGTGCATCTTCCCTTCTTAACAGCCTTTATTCATTCCGTTCCTATTTTCCCTTTTACATCTGTCAGATCCGGCTCTTTTCTTAGTATAACCCTGTGGCTGTTCCTCCCGTGTCTTTTCCACATTCTTTAACTCATCTAATTAAGAACTCCACTTGTCACTATATTGACGGTCCACGTACCATGCCCTGTCACCTCGTTGATAGTCCATGTGTCATACCTTTTTTCCACTAATACAAGCCTCAAGACAAATATAGTGAAGCTTATGGGTTATGGGTCCTAAATTAATACTAATTTGTATATATTCAATGGATTTTCAAAGACAAATATAGGATTTTGACCCAAAGCTACTACGTTCGATCGAACCCGCAACCGCAAGGCTAGCTCCGCCCCTGCTCAAGGCTCAAGCCCAATCAAGATTTGCCCGCCAAAAACTTCCATTCGACGAGCTCTCTTAGAAAGTATTAGCTTGACATATTACACTTTTGCCCTATGAGTTATTGCAAGCTTTACACTCGAAGTCATAAGTAACTAATCTTTCTAGGAATGATATTAGTCGTCGCCGTATTCATCCTTAAAAATATTGATGTGTCTCACAAATGATGGCATATTATAATAGGATGAATTCAACTTTTTCTAAGCTCTGTCATTTTAATTTTGTGTACGGGTAAAATCGGGGATAGAGTTACCCCCGATTTCCCGTTGAAGAAATGAAGAACAACGTTACTCGTCATGAGCTCGAATGAAACCGAAGGTTCCCACAGATCGAAATCGAGGGTTGATGAACGATTCGTCGGGAATCGAGCATGGCCAAACCTGGGAAGAATCAAGCTCGAGCGAAACAAAGTTTCGAGGTTAAAGGAAAGGCGGTTAAAGAGGACAAATGGGGAGCCAAAATATCCGCCAGCAGCCGGATATCGCGACATGAATCACGCCCGTTATTAATTACGTAACATGTTTTCTTGGAAAAAAAAATGAAGGGAAGGATTTTTAACTTATTTGTATTAGGGTTTAAACTCCTCTGCTATATAAAAAGGAGAACTTTTCATTTTTGGATCATTGTTGGCACGCATGTCAAAGCAATAAAGTTTATTTTTGGCTTATAGCAATTGTTCAAGTGTTCTTCAGTTGTTCATCTATTTAGTTGCAACCAACCTCTATTCTGAGGACTCGGTTGGAACCGATATTTAGCATTCGGATCTAACGTCGGGCTTAATTACTTCGTCACATTTGGTTTGATCGTTTTATATCCTTTTGATTCGATTGCTTACAATTGTTTGATCATTTGTGTTAAATTAAACCACATATCCTTTAAACCACGTACAAATTCAATTGTTATCTATTTTAAGGGTAAACTATTTGGCGCCCACCGTGGGGCTAAGGATAATAGTGGTGATTTAATACGAATCTTTATAACACACTCTATTTTACACTTGTTCTTTGAAGTTTGATTTCAGGATTATTCAATATGTCAAATTCCCAATATGCTCACTTGAGTGTTGACGTCGAGTCAGGCCACCATGGTGACAAAAACAACGTGGTGCCAAGCAACAACGTACCCTCTGTCGACCGTAATGGTGTTCCGACCGCTGACCCAGTCGATGCTAATTAACAGGTTGCTATCAACATCAACCTACCAACTAATCCCAATAACAATATTCACGGGGCACCTCGGCCATCGGCTCGTGAAGCACCCGAAGGGGGAGGTGATGGAGTTAGCTTACGTTTGATTTTTAAGATGTTGCAAGCTTAGAAAGTTGCAATACCACAATTGCAGAGTCAAAATCACGCACATAACGCGGTCGAACCCAAATGGGTTGGAAAAGATACTCGGAGGGAAGAATGAATTATCACGGAACCCGACGGGTACGGACCTGGGGAAACTTCCGAGGTGATGAAAGTGCTCGAAGCACTGATAAAAGGGGTAGAATCCGGCTAAAAGAAGATAGAGTCGATGACAAGAAATTGGAAACTTACAATTCGAGGGTCGATCTGATCCCGAGAACGCCTCTGATATTGAAAGGACCGTATTCCAAAAAGTTCATTCAAAAGCCTTTCTCCCCGAGCACGGCACCAAAGCCAATTGCGAAAATGTTTTAAATTCCCGATATTCCCATATACAACAGGACCACAGATATAAACGAGCATGTGACCTCTTACACGTGTGCAATAAAAGGCAACGACCTCGAGGATGATGAGATCGATCGGTATTGCTGAAGAAATTCGGCGAAACCTTATCCAAGGGAGAAATGATACGGTATCATAACTTACCTCCAAATTCTATTGATTCATTTGCTACGCTTGCAAATGCCTTCATTAAAGCCCATGCTTGCGCTATTACAGTTGAGACGAGGAAATTAGACATGTTCAAAGTCAAGCAAAGGGACAACGAGATTCTTAGGGAATTCGTGTCGTGATTCCAGATAGAATGGATGGACCTGCCCCCAGTTGTAGATGATTGGGCCATTCAGGCATTCACTCAGGGATCAACACCCGAAGTTTGGTAACGTCTCAACAATTGAAGCAAAATTTGGTAGAGTACCCAGCGGTTACCTGGGCCGATGTCCACAACAGGTATCACTCAAAGATCAGAGTCGAGGAAGATCAACTAGGGGCTCCCTCGGGGTCGGTTTATCTCAATAGAGCAAATGACAAGTCTAAAAGAATAGTGGATCAGGAATTGAGGCCACCCCGAGATCGATACCAGCCATACAACTCAAATAGAAGGGGAAACAGACCCAATCGCTATCCGACCAGGAACGATAGAAAAAATGACCAGGGTCCATGCAACTGAGGGTTGGTGAATAGAAACGGTTTCGATAGACCCCTCTGAGTCAGAGACGCCCCGAGGCTATCAGAATATAACTTCAGCGTGGATACAGCAAGTACAGTATCAGCTGTTGGTCGCATCAAGGAGACAAAGTGGTTGAGACCACTCCAGTTAGATCTGGCACAAAGGGATCATAATTTGATATACAAATATCACGGTACCCACGGGCATAGAACGGAGCATTGACAACAGTTAAGGGAAGAAGTGGCTCGTTTGTTCAACAATGGGCATCTTCGGGAATTCCTAAGTGAGCGGGCCAAAAACCATTTCAAAATTAGGGACGCAACAAGCAAATTGAGCAGGAAGAACCTCAGCATATGATTAACATGATTATCGGAGAAGTAGACGTTCCGCAAGGACCAATGATAAAAATACCAAAGTTTTCATCACAAGAGAAAAATGAACTCGAGACTATGTTCTAGAAGGATCCATTTTGTTTAGTGACGAAGACGATGAGGGCGTCATTCAACCCTACAATGATGCACTAGTAATATTTGTACTCATTAATAAATCTCGAGTTAAGCGTGTGTTAATTAATCTAGGTAGCTCGGCCAACACCATCCGATAGAGAGTCGTGGAGCAACTAGGGATGTTGGATCAGATCGTACCAGTAGTTCGAGTACTGAACGGGTTCAATATGGCATGTGAGACAACGAAGGGTGAAATCACCATACCGGTCAATACAGCCGGAACCACTTAGCAAACGAAGTTCTATGTGATCGAGGGGGATATGAGATACAACGCCTTATTTGGAAGACCGTGGGTTCATAGCATGAGGGCGGTGCCATCGACCTCGCACCAAGCTTTGAAATTTCCAACTCCAGGTAGGATTAAACCTTGCCCCAAGCATTAAAATTTCCAACTCCATGTGGGATCAAAACGGTGTATGGGGAACAACCGGCCTCAAAGGAGATGTTCGTCGTCGAAGAGGTGACCCCAGCACCCACGGTGATAACATCAAAAAATAAGGGACTGATCGAAGAGAAAGGCACCAAGTAGCAATCATAGGCCTTGGACCCGGCCGAGCTGGGAAAATGGGAGGAGCGTCTAACCGATAAAGAAGATAATTATGGGGTCCCGAGATCTTTTGTAGCACCCGATGACGCATGCTACCAAGTCAACGATCGAGGAACTGGAGCAAATCATATTGTTTGAGCATCAAGTGGATAGAAAGATATATCTGGGCACGGGGCTAATCCCCATACTCAGTAAAGAAACTCATTGACTTTCTTAAAGCTAATGCCGATTGCTTTGCCTGGTCCTACTTAGACATGATAGGAATCCCACCGGAGATAACGACCCACAAATTGAGCTTGGATCCGAACTTCCACCCGATCAAACAGAAAATGAGGCCACAGTCCGAAGTCAAGAACGCATTCATCAAAGACAAGGTACTAAACTCTTAAAACTAGGTTCCATCCGGGAAGTTAAATATCTGGATTGGCTAGCTAATGTAGTTGTCGTACCTAAAAAGGGAAACAAACTTAGAATGTGTGTAGATTATAAGGATTTGAATAAGGCATGCCTAAAGGACTCGTTTCCTTTGCCTAACATTGACCGAATGATTGATGCGACGATAAGGCACGAGACGCTGAGCTTTCTCGATGCCTATTCCAGGAACAACCAAATACGGATGGACCCGGGTGACCAAGAGAAAACTTCTTCCATAACTAAGTTCGGCACTTATTGTTAAAACGTGATGCCATTGGGTTAAAAAATGCCGGTGCCACGTATCAACACTAGTTAACTGAATGTTCGAGGAACAAATAGGGAAATCAATGGAGGTTTATATTGACGATATGTTAGTTAAGCCCCTGCAAGCAGAGGACCATTTAAAACATTTGCAGGAAACCTTCGACATACTAAGGGAATACAATATGAAGCTGAACCCGGAGAAGTGTGCCTTCGGATTCAGGTCGGAAAAGTTTCTCGATTTCATGGTATCTAACCGCGGAATAGAGATCAGCCCGGATAAGATAAAGGCCATAGAAGATATCACCATGATCGACAAAATCAAGGAAGTACAAAGGTTGACCGGATGGATAGCCGCATTGGGCCGATTTATTTTCAGGTCATCGGATAAAAGCCACCAATTTTCTCGTTACTAAAGAAAAAAAACGACTTCTCTTGGACCCTGGAGTTCCAAAAGGCTTTGGGAAAACTCAAACAATACTTATCAAGTCCTCCTATGCTGCACACCTCGAAGGCGAACGAGCAACTATACCTTTACTTGGAAGTATCCGAGGTAGCGATAAGTGGTATCCTGGTTCTGGAAGAAGAAGGTACGCAATTTCCTATCTGTTATGTTAGTAGAATCCTAGGTGATGCTGAAACGAGGTATCCACACCTAGAAAAATTAGCACTTGCCTTGCTAAGCGCATATAGGAAAATAAAATCATATTTTCAATGTCACTCTATATTTGTCGTGACCTCGTACCCGCTAAGGAATGTTATGCATAAATCCGAACTCTCAGGCCTGCTAGCAAAATGGGTCGTAGAGATCAGCGGGTACGATATTGAATACAAGCCCTGAATAGCTATAAAGTTTCAGATATTTTGACAGACTTCGTGGCCGATTCCACATCGACTTTGATCTACGAGGTCGATAAAGAATTATTACTCGCCTCGGGGGCTAGCTCGGGGGTCTGGACCCTATTTGCGGGCGCAAACGCGAAAGGGTCAGGGTTGGGGATCGTACTAAAGCCCCCCACGGGTAACATAATAAGGCAATCAATTAGAACTGTGAAGTTGACTAACAATAAAGCCGAGTATGAGGCTATGATTGTAGGTCTAGAGCTGGATAAAAGCATGGGGACTGAGGTGATCAAAGCCAAGTGTGACTCCCTCCTCAATGTAACCAAGTTAACGGGACGTTCGAAGTCAAAAAAGAGCGGATACGGAGATACTTGGATAAATTACAAGTGGTGTTACATCGGTTAATCAAAGAATGGACGTTACAACATGTGCCTCGAGATCAGAACATCGAGGCCGATGTGTTGGCTAATTTAGGATCATCAGTGGACTCCGATGAATTCAACTCCGGAATGGTAGTACAATTGATGAGCTCAGTGATAGAGGTCGGTCATGCCGAGGTAAACTCAACGAGTTTGACTTGTTGGAGAAACAAATACGTGGACTACCTTTAGAAGGGGAAACTGCCATCGGATCCTAAAGAATCGAGGGCCCTACGAACTAAAGCTGCCAGATTTTGCTTAGTTGAAGGCCAACTGTACTGAAGGTCATTTATTGGACCGTTAGAAAGATGCTTGGGGCCTAGGGAGATTGATTACATGATGAAGGAAGTTCGCAAGGGGACTTGCGGGAATCATTCGGGAGCGGAATCATTGGTTCGAAAATTGATCAGGGACGGGTACTATTGTAACGAAATGGAGAAGGATGCAAAGGACTTTGTTAAAAAATGCAACGAATGACAAAGGCATGCCCCAATTATTTACCAACCGGGGGATCTGCTTCACCTGGTCCTTTCCCTTGGTCGTTCCTGAAGTGGGGAATGGACATCGTAGGTCCTTTACCATGGGCAACCGGTAAGGCCAAGTACATCTTGCTCATGACCGATTACTTCTCCAGGTGGGTTGAAGCGCATGCGTTCCAGAAAGTTAGAGAAAAGGAGGTTATCGACTTTATCTGGGATCATATAATATGCCGATTTGGGATACCGACTGAAATCACGTGTGACAACGGGAGACAATTCATCGGTAGCAAGGTCAATAAGTTCTATGAAGATCATAAAACCATAAAGATTTTATCGACCCTTTATCACCCGAGTGCGAACGGTCAAGCGGAGTCAACAAACAAAACCATACTGTAGAACCTGATGAAAAGGTTGACTGACTCAAAACAAAGGTGGAAAGAAATTCTGCCCGAGGTCCTATGAGCATATCGAACAACTTCGATGTCGAGTACCGGTGAAACACTGTTCTCTCTAGTCTACATCGCAGAGGCTTTGATTTCGGTAGAAGTGGGAGAACCGAGCTTAAGGTTCTGGTATGCTACAGAGACATCAAAAGGCGAGGCCATGGCCACAAGTATGAATTTAACAGACGAATGGCGAGAAACCGTCCTAGTCCGGTTAGCAGCGAATGCAAAGATACTACAACAGAAGGGGAAACCTTCGATACTTCCAAATCGGGGACTTGGTATTGAGCAAAGTCACGCAACATACCAAGAACCTGAATGATGTGAAATTAGGCCCGAACTGGGAGGGACCATGCAGAGTCACCGGTATAACCGAAAAAGGCTCGTACCAGCTTGAGTCTGGAAATGGTGTACAACTGCCAAACAACTGGAATATAGCACCTTAAAGCGGTACTACTTCTAAGGTATGAATACATAAATTTCATTAAGGTTTATTACGCTTTGAACTAATCCGTGCGGGTACTCGATCGAAGTAAAGTCCAAGAATTAGGTCTGAAAGCACGTGTTGTGCTCTTTTTCCCTTCGACCTATTTTTTTCCGAAGTGGGTTTTAAGGTAAGATTTTTAACGAGGCAACAGTAAGCGTGCTACTCTAGTTTTGAAGACCGGTCTAAGACTGGGGACTGTCAATTGCCCGTATCAGATCAATAGTACTCGAGCTCTCAAAATTCAGCCTCGAGTACTAGGGGACTATCATACCCTGAGTCAAGAACCGAAGATCTAAGTTCAAAAATTTAGAAGGCAATTCTATTCGACATCGAAAGCCAAGTCTTGAATAATAGTATTTATTGTAAGGGTCAAACGGTCGAACGAACCGTGCCCGTATAGCTCATTCTCACCATGGCGGATAGCTTTTGTATCTTCGATTACTTACACTACAATTAAAGTAATAAAATGAGAAACTCGCCTTCTATGTTTCATCGTTCGCATTCGCACGAGCAATGTTATCATTACGTCACTTCGAATGAGTACTGGGTTCAAAATCTTCTAGGCACATGGGCCACTATTAACTAGGGCTGCTTATCGGGCGGATCGAGCGGATCGGGCGGTTATTTACGCCTAACGGTTCGGCTTATCGATTATCGACTTATAAATGTATCAATACGCTAGCCACCCAATAAGATATCGGCCAGATTGGTATTGATTTAGCTATTATCGGGCGGTTTATTGGCTAAATTAAATAGACTATGAGTGCATATACCACTTGACATTAAATCACTAAATTTAAACCCATTTATATTAATTTGCTTGATCTAAATCTGCCTAAAGTCTTTCTTTTGTTACTGCAGTACCATTATTTGCTAGTATAACTATTTGTTTAACTGATATTCCTGTTTGCAAAGACACTTATAAGTTATAATCATCGATGTTAATAAAATATAGAACTATGGAAATGAAAATTTAGAAATAAATCTAGAACAATTGGAGGAGACCTCGAAAATACAAAATTGCTGCAGCTAACCGTTCTTGGAGGAGAAATTAGGAATTTAGATTTTAGGGTTTCAAAATTAGTGGAAGAGATATTAAATATGCATAGGGATAAAAATATAAATATAAAAATTCTTAACGGGTTAACGGTTTATCCGATAAGAAAATTGAATAATCCGCCCCCAAACCGATAAGCTTTTAATTATAAAATTTTAATCCGTTCACCACCCGTTAATCTGATAACCCGATACCAATAAGCCAATAAGCTATTTTTGCGGTTTGGTTTTGAACACCCCTACCATTAACCGAGGGCATGAAATCCCAAAGGCAGTAAGAGTCCACGAGACCGTGCCCAACCATCTAAAGACCCCTAAGCCTATGGGTCACCCTGAATCAGGGACTGCTGCCCGATAGTAAAATCGGGCTACTAAATCGCGAGGGAACCGAGCCTACAAGGCAGGGCCTAAATACGAAAGGCCACGGCCAACTCAAGATACGAAGCCTTTAGAGCTTCGATCATAATGTATAAACAACCCGGAGACGTCTGAGTTCGTGCATATAAAAAGTAAGGTCCTTACACATTTTAAATACATAAAAGATTATGTCAGATCTGATCAAGTAGATAGGTCTCGAATTACGGCCATGAAAAGAGCATCTTCGACAAAGATTAACTGTGTTCAGATAAACCATTCGAATATTTTAATAAAGACTTCATTTTATTTTTTTTATTGGATCCTCCGAAGTCAAAGCAACTCGGAGTCGTTACTTGACCCAGCCCTATCCGGGCTTTGAAAGTTGAACAATTTAAGCAATGCCAAATTTTATGCTAAGGCATGATGTATTAAGTCCGAGGCATAGGTTATATATCCTAAGTCCTAAACACAAGCAAATGTAGAAAAATTAAAGGACACAAAATATAGCCAAATGGTAATTTTATATATATGTATTCACCAAAAGGTATTTACAGAGGCATGAGAAAATAGCCCCAAAGCACAAAATGTACAAATACAAAAAAAAGACAAAAATAAGTTAAGGCATTTCTTGCCTTGTCTTCATCGAAGCCCAACTCGCTATCCGGACCCTTGGGCTGGTACCTCGCCTTGGTCTCGAATTCTAGCCTCTTGGCCTCTTCAATCTCGACTGTTAAGTCAAACCCCCGGGCTTGGACCTCCTCGAGAGCCTCCCTCCGAGATAGCCATTTCATATACTCAGCCTTCGTTATAATACGGGATTTGGCTATCTCAACATCAGTCTTGTACTGGGCCAACATGTCCTGGGTTTCTGAGACCTCGTTCGAAGCCACCTCCAATTTGGACTTCAGCGCAGTATGCTCTTGGCCGAGAGTGTCAAACTCTGTGAAAGCCGAGGTGAGTTGTGCTCGGAGTTCCTCATTCGGCTGAGCCCATTTGTCGACCTTCTCTTTTGCCACTCGGATCTGTACCTTGGTCGATGCCAGGTCCTCCTTGGTGTCATCCTGTTCCGATGCTAGGAGATCCATTTTGCCTCTCAACTCATCAGCTGAAGGCTTGACCTCGTCTATTTCTAACCTAAGCTGGTCGATCAAGGTTATTTTCTTCTGGACCTGCGAGGTTGCGATAATAGCATTTGCATTTAACCTCTCGTTATCGATCTCGAGCACTCTTACCTTTTCAACCAGAAGGGCGTGGTCATGTTTCGCTTTCGAAGCCTCTCGTTTTGGGCTTTCTCTAGTTCGGCTTGGAGGGCAGAGCAGTCAACCATGTCCCTAAGGACTTCATCCTTCTACTCACAGAGATCTTTGTACATCTCAATTTGTCGAACCTACTCCTTCAGCTCAAACTCGAGGTGACTCACCTCCATCTTGGACCGGTGAAGGCTTTCATGGTGAAGCATCAAGGCTTGAGATATAGAAAGAAAATCGTTAGGAAACCGTTAAGGCAACATGAACTCATTAAGATGAAAAGGGAAGAAGTTATACCCGATTCAGCGCCTGCTGAGCCTCGTTGAAGAGACTTGGCCCATCTACATCGTTCATCTTCACTTGGTCTTCCTCAGTTACCAAGGAACGGAGATAGCTGGCCACTCTGTCTGGCCCAGACAACATGCTGGTATCCGCCGACACCGTGAACATGAGCGTCTTCTTTCGCTTAGGGTGGACAAAGCCAGTAATCCTCCAGCATGCCGACATCCACACCCTCGAAAAACGAGTTGAGGGCATTATCCACAGCTCGGGACGCGTTAGTTGGTTTTTCCTCGGCAACCCGAGCTTCGTTTAAAGTTGCCTCCAGCCGAGGCGATGATTCTTGAATGTGGATGACGGCATCATCTTCAGGAGCAGCTACTCTCGGGACCGGAGGGGCCTCCTCCGAAGCAGTAGCTACTTGTTCTTCTTCGAGCCCTCAAGCTGAGGGGGACTCAGCCTTTCGAGCATCCCTTTCCGGGGCCACCAACTCCAGGTCAGCATTGATCGGCTCGTGAGTGACGAACTCTATGTCATCGTCATCCTCGAGGAAGTCTTTGAGTCGGTGAAGAGCCTCGAAATCCGGGACCCGGGCATCAAAAGCCTTTTTATGCTATTTCTGACCCTGAGCACAATCCTTTTCCTCTTCTTGGCCTCGGTAAGAGCGTCCGAGGAGTCAAGGATCTTTTCTTCTTCTTCGTTTTCTTCTCCTTCTTCGTAGCAGCTTCGACAGCGGGCTATAGTGAAGCAAAGGGTTTTGTAGACGGGGTAGAGGACACAACCTCGGTGATTTCCTAAAGTTTAGTGGTCTTAGGAAAACCTGTGGAAAAAAAAGACTTAGTCATAACAATGACATAATAAAAAATGGCCAGGAAAAAATTCATCCAAAAAGGGGCAGGGGACTCACCGTGAGAACGAGCCTTCCACTTGTCTTTGGAGAGCTTACGCCACTCACGCTCGGGATGGGTGAGTTGTTTGCATATACCCTCGACCCACTCCCTAAAATGCGGGACTGTGTTGGGGACTTGGTCGGCAGCTGCATGTCAAATGAAACAAATAATGAGAAAAAAGAGTAGATACAAAAAAAGTACTTGGACGACTTAAGAGGAAGTAAACTTACATTTTGGGTCTTTATCCGAACAAACCTACCCGTCCTTGTCCTCATCTATGCAGGAGAAGGGATCTTTCTTTGCCCGACGGGCTAATTTGATTAACCCTTCTCGAAAGATTCGAAGGCTGTAAACTCGGAGCAAGTGGTAGACCGTGAACTGAGGCTCCTCTGTGTTGTTAGCAAGGTGAAGGAGAAGGGTCACAATCCTCCATAATGATGGGTAAACCTGTCCGAAGCAGATTTCATACCTGTTATAGAACTCGAGGATCACTATATCAACCGGACCGAACGTGAAAGGATACGTGTAAACACTTAAATATCCTTTCACGTGTGTCGCGATGTCCTCATCGGTACTGGGAATGACTATGTCATTGTCTTCCTATTTGCAGTCCTCTCGGACTACTATAAGCGTCTCTTCGGTGGTGGAGCAAACGTACCTCCACGCTTCCTCACCTCGATCTCCTTGTGCGGAGGCTTTCTCGGCCTTGTAGTCTTTATCTATGGAGTAGTCTCGGGGGATGAAATGTGTAAGGGGAGGTCTCAGAGCTACTACCGGAAGTGTTGCCTCGGTGCTAGTGGCCGAGGAAGAAGTCGTAGGTGCAGTATTTTGGGATACTGATTTCGAAGTTTTAGCCATCTTTATCTGGGAATATGAAGGTTTGAAGGTCTGGTATGAAGGTTTGAAGTTCTGGTATGAAGATTTGAAGGTAAAGTATGAAGATTTGAAGATAGAGTATGAAGATTTGAAGATAAAATATGAAGATATGAAGATGTGAAGAAAGGTTATGAAGATTTGAGGAATTGATGAAAAAATGAAAAACTCGAGGGTAACTCAAGGAAGTTCGAAATCAGAAAGTAAAAAAGTGAAAAAAGGAAACCAGAGCTTTTATAGGGAAGGAATAATGAATGCATGACGTTTCACATTCTTAACTGCCGAGGATGATCAACCGGCGACTGACGCATGTCCAAAATCAGAGCGACGTGACTGATGGGACGTTTTGGTTCGTCAACTTGCTTATGGTGTGCGAAGGAAGGAACCGGGGTCAATTAGTCACTTCTAATCACTCCTATAATCTACTCTCCGAGAAGTGAGGGGCCTATTTGTGTACGGGTAAAACCGAGGATAGAGTTACCCCCGATTTTCTGTTGAAGAAACAAGGAACAACATTACTCGTCGCTAGCTCGAATGAGACCGAAGGTGCCCACAGATCGAGATTGGGGGTAGATGAACGATACATCGGGAATTGAGCATGGCCGAACCTGGGAAGAATCAAGCTCGAGCAAAACGAAGTTTTGAGGTTAACGAAAAGGCAGTTAAAGAGGACAAACGGGGAGCCAAAATTTCTACCATTAGCCGGATATCGCGGCACGAATCACGCTCGGTATTAACTGCAGATCATGTTTTCTTGGTAAAAAAGGAAGGGAAGAATTTTTACCTTATTTAGACTTGTATTAGGGTTAAAACTCCTCTGCTATACAAAGAGGGGAACCTTTTCATTTTTGGGTCACTGTTGGCACGCATATCAAAGAAATAGAGTTTATTTTTGGCTTAAAGCAATTGTTCAAGTGTTCTTCGGCTGTTCATCTATTTAGTTGCAACCGAGCTCTATTCCGAGGGCTCGATTGGAACCGATCTTTAGCGTTCAGATCTAACGCCGGGCTTAATTACTTCATCACATTTGGTTTGATCGTTTTATCTCCTTTTGATTTGATTGCTTACTATTTTTTGATCATTTGTGTTAAATTAAACCACGAATCCTTTAAACCACGTACAAATCAATTATTATCCATTGTAAGGGTAAACAAATTTGTCATGTGATGATGTATCCCTTAAACTTGTGATTTTGATACCGATGGGGAATTAGCTGTCTCTCAAGTTATTTCCTTCCCATCATTACAAGAAAAATTGTTATTAGCGACGAGGAAAATGGTCCCTAGAAGTTGAAATCTGGTCCTAAAAAGTCAATAGCGACCAGCAAAACCTGGTCGCCACCCATCGCTAAAGCGCTGCCGCTAAAAGTCAATTGCGATGAGATATGTTGACTGGTCCCTAAAACGATTTAACGGCTGATAGAATTCTGGTCCTTAAAAAGGCCTTAACGCCCATACTTTCTGGGCTATAAACAAGATCACTAACCAACTTCTATTGATCCTAGAAGATCTTTAAGAACCAAAAATCTGGTCGTTAAATATTTGTAAGGACAGGAGTACCATTGATTATTTCTATTGTCCAAAAAACTATTAAAATGAATATACAATCTTTTCTTGTCCTATAAATTATACAATTTATGTAAATCAAATGCATATAGACATTGTCGATAACATCTCTTTCATACACATTTTGTAATTCATTACAAAGAAATGGATTCCCATTCCATTAGTTGCAGAGTATGGCAATGTTATACAGATTCATGTAACTGTTTACACAATTATATAATAAATAGTTGCAACCTACCAAATAATATAAAAAAAGATTTTAACAGTCCAAACTTATCAACTCGTATGCTCGTATGGAGCCTATGGAACCCGCATCTTAGACTTGTAAACTCACATCTGGAAATTCTGTAAAATATATAAAACGAATGCTCTTAAGAATAAAGTATAAAGATGAATAAATTTTGGTTAAATAATTTTACTTTTAACATGACAGAGATTTAGCCACTCACCAAAAAACTTCAAATTTGAACAAATGTAAAACAAATACTTGAAGTGAATTTTGTAAAACATAGAAAGTATAGGTAAAACATTATACTTGTAGAATATAATAACCTATGTCCTTACATTCTTTTAATGAA
Source organism: Nicotiana attenuata (assembly GCF_001879085.1). Classification (NCBI taxonomy): domain Eukaryota; kingdom Viridiplantae; phylum Streptophyta; class Magnoliopsida; order Solanales; family Solanaceae; genus Nicotiana; species Nicotiana attenuata. The sequence continues at coordinate 177,603 of NW_017671669.1, forward strand.
AGTACAAGTTTCAATCAAAGTCAATCAAAGCTAAACAACGATTACCTATACTTTAAGCATGCTTCTTACATTTTCTCTAAATATGGGAACCTGCATCTAGTCACCGAAGAAGCACAAATAATGGCATTTTGCATTCAACAGACCAGTCAAGAAGTCATCAATATAGTTTTTAACAGGATGAGTGATATAAATATAACTGATTCACCTAACTTATTGTTTTCTTTTTCGAATTTTTTGGATACTCACCCTAACTAGCCTCTTGCATCTATTCAATGTGCAAGATTATGTTTTATCAACAAATTAAGTCTATACAAATCATTAAGCACTCAATCCAACATCAATAATGCATTAAATGTGTTTCGAGGCCATGCGTTCTCTTCATATAAAAGAATTAGAAAAAAAAACCTAATATCGTATTCTAAAAGATTCATCAAATGCTGACAGTAAAACTAAAGGACATAACTGATTTTATCAATATTACATAAAGAACAAAATATGTGGTTTGACAAAGACTTTTATGAAAAAAGGTAGGCCATTCTTTTTACAAATACGAGAGAGCCAAAGGCCTGAAATCTACAAACACCTAAGTCTATTATGAAAATTCAATTAGAAAAAACAGAGGCAGCAAGTTGAGTATTTGAAAACCCACAGTCCTAGGCTATATTGAATAACAAACTTTTGCAACATCCAGTAGACCAAAATGAACATTCTGTCAAGATCCAAAAAAAGAGAAAATATAATTTTCTAGCTAAGTTAGTTGCTAAGAGTATCACAATCTTCTTAATCATACAGCAGTTAAAGACACAGAAATCTGTTTCTTGTTTGTACTAGAATCTTTCAAATTATTTATAAAGACTTCAAAATTCCTTGAGTCGAAAAAGAGCATGTTTAAAGGTGACAGATCAAGGAATACATACATCATTTGCCACTTTGAACTGTTTATAAATTAAGAGCATATTGTTTACATAATTGTCATATTTTCATTCAAATAGGTGAGAACATACAATTACAAATAAGAGCATAAAACAAATCTTAGAATTGCTACCAGATCATCTGGCCATATAAATTTGAAACATGATTTATTACCATGGCACAAACACTGAGCATGTCGCAGTAAAATAGATTATGAAATATGTGGACAACTTATTCATCTTGCTACTAAAATGCATAAAGCCATGGAAATCGCTTTTAATGCCTAAAACTTAATCTTATCAAACAAAGATTGATTCAATGAATTGCATATTTGTAATACTTAGAAAGTGGATCTAGAAAAGAACCAAGAGCATGTGGCTAAAGTGTTAAACTTGTACAAATATGATTCAAGCATAATTTTTTTTTTTTTTTTTTTTTGCACATCACACTAAATAATATAAAAACTCCTTAACATAGCCAACATATATTTCCTTTTATATAGACAGCCAAAGCTAAAAATAAAGACATTTAAACAGGATCCTCAAATGTAGGATTCAGTAGTTAGGCAAAGAAATTCCTAAATGAAGGATCTCTAGCGCAACAAGCTTATCAAACCGAGACTTTAAAGTATTTCTAAAAGTTTACACTAAGCATGATTTTGTCGGCATATAAGAAAGGAATTTATGAACATCATTTTTTGGGAACCAGGTAATCATTCAACACCATAAACAAGTCATATAGCATACACTAAAAATCACAAATTGCACACCTAACAACTTACTTATGGCAAAAGTATGAGGGAAAACACAATACCTTTGAGGCTAAACAGGAGTCGATGAGCTGTGTAATCAAACATAAACGGGCTTCTACAAATGCTTTTTGACGTAACATAATAGCTTCGGTCTGTTGGATACGGAAACAATCGAGCATACAATCTAAGCACTCGAGTAATACATTCTAACACAATGGAGCAGGTTCAAAGGAGATCTAAAGCCCTCAATTCAAGTAAATAGTGTAGAGAGGGTTGTAAACTCTACTTGTAAGTTTTGTTTCTTCAGAAAACTAGAACATGAGGCGAAAGTCGCCACCTATGGAATCTCGGACAAACAGTAATAGGAGTGACCTAATAGACAAGGACGGAATCACAAAACCCCAATTACTGAATCAAGGACTACGACGCCAATTAGGAGTGAATGAAAGAACCAAAATATGACAGATTTAGCTATAGTTTATGATGAAAAATCCAAACTCAACTCACCAAAATTAAATAGCCGTGAACCCGAATAGTTGTGACCTGGTGAGAAGTAGTGAAGAACATTTTGACCGTTGTAATCGTCACTTTGAGCGAAAAAATCAAGAGCAGATTGGAAGGAAAAACTAGAATAGGTTATCAATACAAAGAGAGATATTAGGGATTTGAGAGAATAATTGTTAATTTTTGAGTGATGCGAGACTAAACCCTAGTCCCAAAAATGACGAACAAGAAGTGTTTTTATTTCCTATTGTTAAAAGGTGTTTCTAGTATTTCTTTATTTTTTCATTAAATTTTAGAAGTAAATTAAAGTGGCGCCTTTATTCCCGCCTCAGTTTTGGGAATTAGGGAGTAGAAATTGACCATTTTAGGGGCGAGATTCAGTCCCTTTGTTACTTAAAACAATAAAAACTGGCATTGGAGATGCGGGAAAAATCTCGTCCCTATACATATACTATTAATGACCAGTATTTCGGCCTGCCACTAAATGTTGGTCATTAATAAGCCTTTTTCTTGTAGTGCATAGCTATTATATGCACTTCAGCTTTTCAGGTCCATGTCTCATCATACCCAATTCCACTAACAGAATCAGGGACTTGATTAAATAAAAAACTAGTAACTTAAGGAACTCAATTGATATACGAGAAAACTACAATAAATAGATAAGGACTCAAGCGACTACTTAAAAACTTAATAATTCTTCATTCATGATAGCAGTCAGATCTACAATCCCTTTTAGTTTGATGTATGTTAGAGATTAGAAGATCGGCAAGTTTATAAATATTCCCTGGTCATCCGCAAAAGAAGTAAGCATGGAAGTTTCTCACACCACGCGCGCAATATATATTTGGGTTGAAGCCTTGAAGCAATCAGAACCGATTTCAGGAGTATTTAGAGCCCGTTTGGACATAAGAAATTTTTTCCTTTTTTCCAAAAAATTTCCTCTTTTTCCGAAATCAGCGTTTGTTAATAAATTTTCCAATTTTTACTTGAAAATGCATTTTAAAAATTTTCGAAATTTTAAAAAGCTCAAAAAAATTATTTTTCAAAATTTTCATCAAATCACTCACAAAACTTCAAAAACAACCCAAAATCATATTCATGTCCAAACACAACTCTAAATTTCAAATACCATTTTCACTTGAAAATTTTTTTCCACCTTTTTTGAAATTTTACAATTCTTATGTCCAAACGCCCACTTAATTGTACGGAAAATGGCCAAATATACTTCTGTACTATTGAAAATAATTTAAGAATAACCTCCATTTCACTATTTGATCATTTCAAACTCTATCGTTATACTATCATTCAAATATACCATTCAATTGGACGGACAGCCACATGGCTTCACGGGATTAGAACGACTCATCCTCATTTTTTTACCCTGTTATTTTAGTATTACCTAGTATCAGAGTAATATTCTCCCCCATATACCCTTCAATTTAACCACTGTTTAATAACCTCTTGCCACAGCTACCGTGCTTTATTTTACATATAACACTCCAATTTTCTACAGACAATTAAATGTAGTTATCATCTAGCTGACCCATCAATATACAGAAATAAAACTCAAACTGGAGTAGTAACAATCAGAAAAACCATTTGGGTCTAACTTCTGATTCCTCCTCTGTCAACTCCCTGTAGTCATACCACTGTCCTCCAGCTTTGCCAACTGGTAGAGGAGGTCGAACAAAAATTTCTACTGGCTTCGGAACATGGACAACAAAGGTTAGCTCTCCAGCTGTAACTTCTGAAACCGGATCAGATGTTCCAACTGATTTGTTAACTGGTATAACAGAGAACCATCCAAGACCAGATATAGCCACATCGCAGGTAGGTCTATAGAGACACATTAGCAAAAAAATAAGCATATTAGACATCCAGATAGTGCCACAGTTTAGACATGAATGTGCTCACCTCTCAATATCTTCATATTTAATTTGTAACTGACGCTTCGTTTCAAGTCCCATCCAGCCATCTGCCTTTTCTTTTCCTGTCGGCGGTGTCAATAAAATTCCTAGTTCTTTCTGCAACAATGAGAGATGTTTCAAACGCAAAGTACATATAGAAAAAGGGTACTGATATACCATGTTCTATATCAGTTGTATAAAATTTTCTAAAGGGATTTACAGATAATTGACCACTCTACCTATTGTTTAAGGTTTTGAGTTAAATGCTCATGATGAAATGTGACGACCCGACCCGTCGTCTCATGTATTACAGCCCCGTTTCCCCCATTTACTGCTACTTCATGTTTCATTATCAGCACCGAGTGAGTTATAGTTGAATTGAATTGGTTGGATAGGAAATGAGACACTTAGTCTCTTTAAGGAAGGCTTAAGTTGGAAAGGTCAACCGGATGTTGACTTATGAGTTAGAAGGCTCGGATGTGATTTCCGGTGATTCGGTTAGCTTCGGGGGATGATTTGTGACTTGGGAGTACGGTCGGAATTGATTTTGGAGGCCCGGTGTAGAATTAGGCTTGAATTGGCGAGGTTAGTATTTTGGTGAATTCCGGTGGATGGGTGAGAATTTGATCCGGGGGTCGGAATGGAATTCCGAGAGTTGCTGTAGCTTCGTTAAGTGATTTTGGATATGTGTGCAAATTTTCAGGTCATTCGGACATCGTTTGGTCGGGTTTTTGATCGAAAGTGCATTTCGGAAGTTCTTGAAGAACTTAGGCTTGAATCCGATGTGAATTGATGATTTTAGTGTTGTTAGGTGTGTTTTGATGATTGGAGCAAGTTCGTATGATGTATTGGGGTATGTTGGTGCCTTTGGCTGAGGTCTCGGGGGCCTCGGGGTGGTTTCGGATGGTTAACGGGATGAAATTTGGAGTTTAAAGGCTGCTGAAGGATCTGGTACCTGGTATTTCCGCTTCTGCGGAAATGGACCGTAGAAGCGGTCACGCAGAAGCGAGAGGGGGCCCGCAGAAGCGAAAATGGGCATGGGAGATTTTTCCGCAAAAGCGGACCAGCGAACCGTAGAAGCGAACCCGCTTACGCGATTGGTTGACCGCAGAAGCGGTCTTGGGGAAAATGAGGAACCGCAGAAGCGGATAAGTAACCGCAAAAGCGGTGTCGCAGAAGCGACAAAAGGACCGCAAAAGTGGAAAGAACTGTTCAGAAGGGGGTTTTATTATGATATTTCATCCGCGAGGGTTATGTATTTTCCACCATTTTGAGTGAGCTTTGAGAGCTTTGAGGAGATTTTGAAGAGGGATTCAAGGAGGAATGATTAGAGGTAAGTTCCTTGGCCTAAATACTCGAGATTTTGTTAAATTTAACATGGAAATTGGTTGGAATTCATTAAAAGGGGTAAAGCTAGGGCTTGAGTTTTTGATATTTCAAATTGGGATTTGATAGGTCATTTGAGCTCGGATTTGAGAGTTCTTGGTATGTATGTGCTCGTGGCGAGACGAGGAATCCGGTAATGTGAATTTTGTAATTTTTCGAGAAGCGGGCCCGGGGCTCGTGTTTTGCTAGTTTCGAGATTTCTGCTATTTCTTGGCTGTTTTCGATTGGGTATTGTTCCCTTGGCATATTGTAATGTATTCGCTCTGATTTTAATCAGATTCGGCGTGCGAAGAGGTTGATTCGAAAGGCAAAGGCATAGCGAGCTAGACTTGTGGCCGGCTTGAGGTGAGTAATAGATGTAGATGATGACCTGAGGGTTTGAAACCCCGGTATATCACATTGTGACGCTATATTGAGGCGAGACACATACTCTATGACGAGTGCGGGGTCNGAGTTATAGTTGAATTGAAATTGGTTGGATAGGAAATGAGACACTTAGTCTCTTTAAGGAAGGCTTAAGTTGGAAAGGTCAACCGGATGTTGACTTATGAGTTAGAAGGCTCGGATGTGATTTCCGGTGATTCGGTTAGCTTCGGGGGATGATTTGTGACTTGGGAGTACGGTCGGAATTGATTTTGGAGGCCCGGTGTAGAATTAGGCTTGAATTGGCGAGGTTAGTATTTTGGTGAATTCCGGTGGATGGGTGAGAATTTGATCCGGGGGTCGGAATGGAATTCCGAGAGTTGCTGTAGCTTCATTAAGTGATTTTGGATATGTGTGCAAATTTTCAGGTCATTCGGACATCGTTTGGTCGGGTTTTTGATCGAAAGTGCATTTCGGAAGTTCTTGAAGAACTTAGGCTTGAATCCGATGTGAATTGATGATTTTAGTGTTGTTAGGTGTGTTTTGATGATTGGAGCAAGTTCGTATGATGTATTGGGATATGTTGGTGCCTTTGGCTGAGGTCCCGGGGGCCTCGGGGTGAATTCGAGTGGTTAAACGAGAGTTTTTGGAAGTTGCTTCAGGTCTGAGATTTCTGTCATCTGGTATTTCCGCTTCTGCGGGAAATGGACCGCAGAAGCGGGTGGAAAAGCGCAGAAGCGATTTTGTGTTGAATTGATGAGTTCCGCGGACCCCTTTTCGCATCAGCGGGTCCGCAGGTGCGAGAGAATAACCGCAGAAGCGGAGAATATGTCGCAAAGGCGGAAGTGATAAGTTAAGTGAGAAAACCGCATAAGCGGGGAAATGGACGCAGAAGCGGTCCCGCATATGCGGAAGCGGGACCACATAAGCGAAAATCGCTGTAGGCAGAAGGGGTTTTATAATATCATTTTCATCCGCAAGGGTTATGTATTTTCCACCATTTTGAGCGAGCTTTGAGAGCTTTGAGGCGATTTTGAAGAGGGATTCAAGGAGGAATGATTAGAGGTAAGTTCCTTGGCCTAAATACTCGAGATTTTGGTTAAATTTAACATGGAAATTGGTTGAAATTCATCAAAAACGGGTCAAGTTAGGGCTTGAGAAGTTGTGATGTAAAAACGGATTTTGAAAGGGCATTTGAACGCCGATTTTGGTAAAATTGGTATGTGTAGACTCGTGGCGAGACGAGGAATCCAATGATGTAAATTTCGTAATTTTTCGAGAAGTGGGCCCGGGGCTCGGGTTTTGCCAACTTAGTGAATTTTGGTGTTTTTCGAGTCTTTTCGATTGGGTTATGTTTCTTTAGCCTATTGTAATGTATTCGTTGTGGTTTTAATCAGATTCGGCGTGCGAAGAGATTGATTCGTAAGGCAAAGGCATAGCGAGCTAGACTTGTGGCCGGCTTGAGGTGAGTAATAGATGTAGATGATGACCTGAGGGTTTGAAACCCCGGTATATCACATTGTGACGCTATATTGAGGCGAGACACGTACTCTATGACGAGTGCGGGGTCGATTGTGACTGGGGATTGTGACCTTGTCCATTCCGATTGATGTTCGTACCGTGTTCTTGACTAGAAATTTGTTTGGTAATCATCCTACTTGGATTTTATGAATATGTTTGGGGCTTTGTGCCTATCATTTGCATCCTTCAAGGATCCTTATCACTGCTTCCATGATGCTTAGCATATTTCATGATATCAGTCCTGAGTTAGACACTGCCTCGAAATGTTTAGTAAATAAATAAAGGTTTAAACACTTAGCTCTATAATTCCTAATAATTGAAACTAAAATGAACAAATTGACTGTGCCCGAGTGGCTTGCATGCATATATATATATATGGACTGAGTGTGGATCGGGCTGCACGCCGCAGCGAATGCTACGATGATATTGCGCTTGGGCTGTAGGAGCCCCTCCGAAGTCTGAACCCCCACAGTGAGCGCGGATACCCAAATGGATCGGGCTGCGAGCGCGCAGCGGTCATGTGCATTGCATTGCATTCATGCATTTATACCCATTTGTCTTACTTGTCCTGGTATTGTTGTTGTTCCACCGGTTTATGTGTTGAATCGCTGATTATAGCTTTATATTGTAATATTTCGGAATTTCTTACTTTCAGCCATTATATATGTTTATTACTCACTGAGTTGGAAGTACTCACTTTACTCCCTGCACCTTGCGTGCAGTTGCAGGTATCGTTCACCCGGTAGCGGGTTATTAGCGGATTGAAGGTATTGTTATTGTAGCTGAGCAAGGTGTCCGCCAGCGTTCGCGGCACCGGATGTTGTCTTTTGTTTTCCAGAAATTTTACTTGTATATATTATTGGCATGTAGTTGTGTTAAGGTTTTCTTTAGATGCTCGTGACTTGTGACACCCCGGTCAGGTTGTGTTGGGTTGTAAATACTGGTTATTATTGTCGTTGAGCTGTATTTATCTATTCATTTATGTTTAATAATTGTTAAAGTGAAAGGATTTGGATTAGTTGGCTGGCCTTGTCTTCACGAGAGGCGCCATCACGACCGGGATGAAAATTGGGTCTTGACATGAAATCATCATGAATGTAAGCAAGGGTCTGGCAAATGATACTGAAGTCTCTTTTTGGAACAAAAAGAATATGAAATCATGAATTCTATATCTCACTTTTCCTTTATGCAACACTCTTTTCCTTGAAAAGAAAATATATTAAAGGAACTTCCATACTGCTGTCTATTCTGCACTTGCTGGTGCAGTGCTCTTTTCTTTTTGTTTTACATTGCTGTCAATATACCGAAAAAGTCAAAGGCAGGTATAAAATATGAGAGTTTGGCATTACCTGGTAGAACTCATCTGCTTCTTCAGTAGGCACCATATGAAGTTGCAACGCCTTGGGTCCATAGAATGTCAAACAAGTCTCTGGGAGAACCTGAAGTAATATCAAGGTGACCATCAATTAACAATTACTGAATGGGACTGTTTATATATGAAAAAGAGAAGATTTTTATGAGAAACCTTCAAAACATCGATTCGCACGAGGCCTCCCCAAAATATTGATAATCCACTCAAGCCACTTGATCTCACTCGGTCAGCTATCTGTGACTCCAAGTTTAGCCCAGAACTCTAGTTACATCAGAAAACCAGAAAAGAGAGGAAAATACTTAATTCGCATCATGTTTGGTTACAAAAATCTCCTAAAGCAAATGTTGGAGAAAGAACATACTGGAAAAGCTTGACCACGGAGACGACTTTGAGGAGCAAGAGTGGGGAGATCTTCTGCGTGAATAACTGCAGCTTGCCTATGATGAAGATGGACTCCAGGAGTATCATACACTTTCTATATTGTGATAAGCGCATAGAAACTGTTAAAATTTCACTCACATTGGAAGAATCGTCAATCTATGAAGTATTCATCTTTTAACATTGAAAATAAAAATAAAAAGAGAAGAGAGTTAGGATTCATTTAGCAAAAAATTAAGGACAACAGCTATGGTGACTTCGAGTAATGTCTTTATCTATTATTACTCCTTATCATTATTTCAAAACTGATTTTGTCATCCCTGTCATCAGCGATGTGTAGGTATGGTTTCCTGGGCTTCGTTTGAGACTCAAAAAAGTTATGAGCTGCCTGAAGTTTTGGTCGAAGTTTTAGTACTATTCTAATAGAGTTTCACTGTTGAACTAAATACTCAAGCATTAGGGGGGAAATTCTTAATCACAAATTAATTTCCCACGAGTTTAATAAGAGTTCGATAGGATCTCTACCTCTTTAAGATTCAAGAACCACACTTTTACCTTTCCATTTCACCCAGTAATTCAAAAACCATATCAAACTATCACTTAAAGGAGTGAGTGAGATACACTTACCCCACCACCAAGGAAAGCATCAATTGGGATTGGACCCAGCGTAGTTCCAGGAACAGCTGATTGTATTGGTTTGTATTTTCGTGCAGTGGCTGCAATTGGGTCATTATATGACATCGTATCTGATTACACAGTCGTAGTAAGATATATTAATAGCAGACAAAAAAGAAAGATCAAAGCATTGGAAAGAGCAGGTTTAAAGAAGCAGCATGCATTTAAAAGAGAAGACTTCAAATTACTCGTTCCCAATTTGCCATATATAGGTAGCACATTAATACAGGTCAAAGCAAGATTTCATTGGAAAAATGAAGCAACCATTGCATGGTAAAAGTTTATATTAGTAATCTATTAATAAGAAGAAATTGATAAGCTAAAAGAATGCAGTTGGAAGTATTGGAAAAAGCACATGCGCATATGAGGTTATGTTCTGTAGGCAAAGTAGTTGATTGGATCTTTCTAGTGATTCTGCAGAACATCATTTCCAACTCGAGATACATTCTAGGACCATAAATACTAGGAGCTGCTCTTGTTTAAAGTGACATAGGAAAAAAATAAGAAAAAGCTGAAAATTACAGCACTAGCAACCAAATCTAAGGGATTATGCATTGCAACTCAGATACTGCAGTTGACCCAAAAAAGAAAAAACCACTATAAAGAACTAAACCTATGTACTAAATTGCACCCCGACAGCCTGATGAATACAGGAGTTCATAAAAGACTTACTTAACAGCGCATTGATGAATGCAGATTTTCCCACGTTTGCTGAGCCCTGAAAATTCAGTAGCACTTGACATTTACGTAAGTTGATTCCAAACCACTAAGAATTAAATTGAAGAATTCATAAAGACCCAGCACAACACAAGAAAATGTGACTAATCATCACATTCCAAGTTTTGGATAAATCTCAGTCCAGTGGTTTGTAAACTCACTAACCAGAATGTATACATCCCTTCCCTGCAGGAAAATATTAACAGAACATTAGTAAACCCTAAAATGACGTGAAGGAGCTAAAAGTAAGCCTATCATATGTTTGTTTAAGCAGGAAGAAAGTTCCTTGACAAAGTAATATAGATCCTTCAAACTAAAAAAGAAAAGGTTCACATAAAAGCTGACAGAACAAACAATTAGGCTTGATGCACCATCCAGAAATACTGTATTGTCTAAGAAAAGACTATTTCAAATTGGAATTTGACTCTCCAAGTAATGAATAATGATCACAAGATATCTAATTTTATTAGAAAGACTTAACAAGCCATTAATGCAAGTTACTAGAAAGATGGATTGATCTTTTACTTAAGGAGATTGATTTGATTCCATTAGGTGTCTTTATTATTACATATTCAGATACAACCTCTTTCCTAGTTAACTTTATCCAGTCTCTGTCTAAAGAGACCCGTCAAACAGGATCACGAGAAATGTCTATTTATTTATCAGCTTATCTAGTAATGACTGCACCAGCATAAACCATGATATAGTAGTTCCAGAAAATCTGTGGTTTTTCTTTTGGGGGATACGCACAAAAGCAAGGCAGTTTTATCCAGAATAGAAAATTGAAATCTTACATCTTCATAGAGAAGAAACTGACCTTTTTTTCTTTTTGGATTTCTGACACCACCCCAGCGATTCCAACCAATGACTTTGAACTAGTTAAATGAACGCTCAGAACACTGAAAAAAGGAGCATGCTATTTTAGATTCTTATCTCATCCTTTTGTTCTCGGGGTAGAAGTCTGACGTGACATTTACCTTAACTAGAACCACTAATTGAATATTAATATACATGAAGGTGATAATCAAAGTATTGCAAGTGAACATGATCTCCAAAAGAATGATGCAAAGCAATGCTGGTTATAGATGACTAACTGACAATTAGGAATCTCAAAAGAAGCACGCCAACTAACCCAAGCTGAAGCTATAACTCCTATTGCATGTACCGACATACAAATCTAATATATAAAGGATACATAATACACCTCAAACTTACTTAAGCTTCTTCTTCATTGTGGCCTCCACAACCCAGTCACCAACACAATTAAGATCAGTTTCTTTTGGAAGAAGATCCACCTTAAGAAAGTGAAATAGAGAGAGATGTTAGTTGGAATTTACACCTAGTCAGTATTGCTTCTACATTGTAAGCATTTTAGCAGAAACAATGGTAGCATAAATTGCATATTACTTAGTTGCTATTATTACCTTAGTTATAACCAAAATTATGGGATTTGCACCGGCAAGATCTCGGACACGAGCCAGAAAACTGCCATTGAAGTCTACAATATCAACCTACATGTGATGATCCATGAAAGCACATAGAACGCAAAAAAAAAACACAAATAAACAAACGTTTAGTAGTCGACGACATGAACAGACAAAATGAGAGCCAACAACTACATTTCTTGGTTTCAACATATTAATCAACACCAGCGATCAATCTTAAGACTAAATACAAGCTTTCAGGAGGTTGGATGGTAACTCTTCAAGCCATTAGATAAGAGCTTAATTTCTCTAACACTGTTGATTGACGAAACCTTTGCTCATCAGTGACTTCATAGCAAGAAACTCACGTGTATGACTTAGATAAAGATTAATACTTTTCATGGTGAACTACAGTCTCCATTTTTGTTACACGAAATATGCTACTTGAAATTGTTATTATCCGTCTATTACTTCCTAGTTTCAAGGCTGTCAGCTTCATCTAAGATTCCAAATAGTCCACAAATTCAATGCAGGACAAAGCTGAGTAACAGTATAATCATTCAAGTAAGACAGTGAGCATATGAATAAAGCAGTCAGGATAAGTTTTATCTGCCAACTGCTTGAAGTCCGAACAGAATATAGAAAAACATAGTTAGATATTCAATCAACGCATTATTTGAAACTACATTTTAAAACAGATGATTCAGGTTGAAGAACTCAAATTGATAATAGTCTGGCAGTACCGCAGATTACAACATCATTAAGAAATTACAAACAAATTTATTAGGACTTCATAGGGAAGGTAAACGAGTAGTTTTTGGGTGGTTACCAATTTAACAATCAAAGCTTTCTCATTGCGTAAATGAGACAGCTTTTCTCGAAGCTCTTCTGCAGTAACAAATTGCTTGCCTCCAGAATAACCTCCATTTCCACCTACTGCAGTAATCATGTGCCCATGAGACAGTAGGCGACATCGTCCACAAAGAACTTTTCTAAGCTGGTGATGCTTCTTTTTCTATATTCCACCAGAAAAATATTAGTTAGAAACCATCAACAGTAAATTCATACAATCCATATCTGGGAAAAAACAGTAACAATCTAATGGAGTAAATTTAGTGAACACGATACTTAACAAACTTAAAATCTTCAGGATGATTTAGTGCTGTGACGCCTCAAATTAAGGATTTAAGTTATATAAACCAATGTTGAGGTGGATGTGCGGGCACACTAGGATAGACAAGATTAGGAATGAAGATATTCGGAAGAAGGTGGGCGTGGCCCCTGTGGATGACAAGATGCGGGAAGCGAGGCTCAGATGGTTCAGGCATGTGCGGAGGAGAAGCTTTGATACTCCGGTGAGGAGGTGTGAGCGGTTGGCCGTGGTGGGTACGAGAAGAGGTAGAGGGAGGCCTAAGAAGTATTGGGGAGAGGTGATCATGCAGGACATGGTACGACTGCAGATTTCTGAGGACATGGCCCTTGATAGGAAGGTTTGGAGGTCAAGCATTAGGGTTGTAGGTTAGGGGGTAGTAGAGCTTTGCTTACTTCATACCGGGGGTGAGTAGGGGTTGGATTAGGGTTGATCTTAGATAGTTTGCAGTTTATATTGAATCCAAACTATCCTTGCTGTGTATCTTAGCCCCGGGTCTTAGTTACTGGTTACTGTTATTGCATGTCATTTTGTCTTTTGGCTGTTATGCTTCTGTTACTATTACGGTTTCTACTGGAGTTACTAATGAATTGTCTCCTTCTTTTTTCTTTTTTCTGAGCCGAGGGTCATAGGAAACAGCATCTCTGCCCTATCGGGGTAGGGGTAAGGTCTGCGTACACATTACCCTCCCCAGACCCCACTGTGTGGGATTTTACTGGGTAGTTGTTGTTGTTGTTGTAAACCAATAGCATAAAGATTTTTTCTATCACTAAATTTTAGTTACCTATTTTTACCAGGTTACCAATTAATGTTTTATGGAAATTTACCTGTAATTAACTTATAAATGACCTGATTGTGTAATATTTTTACACTGTTAGTACATACAACTTAAACTTCAAATTAAACTCCCAAGTCCCAAGATTAAATAGACCTTATCACAAATACATGGAAGGCATTAGCAAACAAACTAGGAAATTACAACCAAGTTATAATACCAAATCGTATGTCTCCTGGTCAACATAACCCGGGGCATCCACTTCCGATGTGTGTAATGGAGCTCCACAACCGTAACAGCAAGGAGCCAAGTTGGAAACTTTAAAGATTTTATCTTTCTTCTTCTTTTTCTTCTTAGTTGTGGCTATCACAGACGTAGATGCAGCCACGGCCTGTTGGCGTTGAAGGTATATGTCGCCTCGGGTCGGAGCGGCAGCTCCATAGCCATCGGGTTCGGATACTGACACAGTCTCTGATTCTGTGGTTTTGCAGAGGATAAGGTTGGGTTTGGGAGTGTGGAATTTGAAGATGTTAAGCTTGGTAGGTGTAGAATTAGGAGTTGAAATGTGGTAGTTCGGAAGACGGAATGGAGAAATGGAAGATAAGGAGGATAGAGCAAGGAGTTTAGGCGCCATTGTCGACGTAGGCTGTCAATTGTGAAAGGAAGCTCGATGAGGAGGATATTGAAACTTCTTTCGAGATATTATTCTATGTACTTGGTATTTTTGGGGGAAATGTTATTTTTTCTATTTGAACTAATTGTCATACTACACACTCCATCTCATATTATTAGTCGTAGTTATTAAAAATAGTTATCTCAAATTATTGATCATTTGAGAAATTTAAGACGATATTAATTATTTTTTTCCTATTTTACCCTTATTATTAATTATCCTTAAAGACTACAAATACCTCAATTATAAAAAATTATTAAATGAAGAGAAATTACTCCCTCCGGTCCAAAATAAGTGATTTTTTGGATGTTTTCGCCCAGATTAAGAAATCCACCTTTTAGCATTAATTAGCAATGGAATTGACCGTATTAACCTTTACTATCTCACATAAACACTTCTAACACATATTCCAATACTATTTACCCAAGGACAATGTAGGAAAAAAATAATTAATTCATTCTTGAAATTTGGAAAAATCACTTATTTTAGACCACAAGAAAAAGGCCAAAAAATCACTTATTTTGGACCGGAGGGAGTATATCTTAAGACATAAATAAACGTAAAACAATCAAAAACCTTTCCTCTTTAATATTTTCTTAAGGATCGTGCAAAAGAGAATCACGATAGATAATTTGAGACGGAGGGAGTAAATACTAACTAATATAAAAGCATAATTTTCACTTATCAATGACTAATAAGGCGTAGGATTTATGTAGGCCATAGGTGTTACAACCCATATTCACATACGTTAGTTCATGCCATAAGGTCGTCGACGTAAATCCATGAAGAGATTATCTTTGAGATGATAAGAGATTAATCCTATTGGTCTTAAATGATACAAAGGTGTATAAGGGTGGTTAACAAGTATTAGAAGTTAAACGAATCAAAGATGTTGTCAGTCGTATTTTTGGGTAAACCTAGGGGTGCTTAATACTCTCAAGAGGTCTTATTTTAAGGTATATGAATCATAAAATATCCGTATCATAGTCTTGAAGTCAAACGAGTTATGAAACAAAAGTCGACAAGAGTTGTTGCAACTTAAATTCATAGTTTTACTTAAACTTTAGGTCAAATGTTATTAAGCTTTTCTCCCAATATACTTGGAATTACGGGGTGATCTACCCACCAAATTGAAGATCTATGAGTCTAGTTTCCAACGCATTAAACCTTTTATCAATACGACATTGGAGTAGAGAGATATAGACATTTTTGCGAGACTGCACAAGCAGCTAGGTGACAAGTAGGTGGTTCGCCTACTTGGTTAAATGATAGCCTAAAAAGAGGCAATTTCGGGTCAGACAAAGAGCCCATTAAAAGGCTTATCTTCTGCAATATATCCCTCATTATTTCACAAATAACCAGACCTAAACCCCTGCAAACTTCCTCCCAAAAATCCACAAATCCTAATTGATTTTCCCTCTCTTTCAAGTTCAAATTGGGGGTAAACCCTAGAGTTTGAAGAACCAAGATAAGGGCTGAGTTATCCAACAAGTAAGGTGAGTTTACTGCTATCTTTAATACATTTATTCTGCTGTGAATTCATGGTAATTCGTTCTATACATGTAAGAACTCACGGGACGGTGATCGGAAGCCGTGAGTTCGAGTTATTCACTTGTAGCGGACTGTTTTGTGTTGCTGTTGGGCTGCATGTTTTATTACTGTTTTGTGGAGTTTTGGAGGAGGAAGGATGTGGAAAAACACCATATAGATGTAGGGTTGTGGGCTGGTAGTTCTTCGTAATATTTCCGGGTCGTTTGACACGACTACGGTGGCCGTCGTATGTATGAAGTGATTAGGTTGTGCGTGGACTATTTTGGGAGGCTCAATATGATTATTATTGATGTTGTTTGGGTTGTTTGGTGATTTTTTGGAATTGTGTGAAGTCATATATATAGGGGAGGTGCTGTCCGTTTCATCATAAAATAGGTTGTGGTCGATACATAATAGTTATGACGCTTGAATGATAACTACAGTATCATTTCTCTTATTGTAGACTAAGGAGTCGTGAAAATTGCATAGCTTGAGATTGGGGCAGTATATACAAGGTATGTTAAGGCTCTTCTTTCATTCTTTTGGCATGATCTAAAGTGAAATGAACATGAACGGTACGCTAATTCATAACGGATCTACTCCTAGAAACTAAGGTTGTCCATGTTGTTCTTTCCTTATAAAGTTATTCTAAACAAGTGGTATGATCCTTAAATCCTACTAAGGTTCATATTGATGGTAGGGATGTCCATAATGTTCTTAAGTCACTCCAAAAGGTTTAGAACTTGATTCCATGAGTCGAGCATGCATTATGTATATGTATCTATTTTACTCTACCGAGCCGCGCTATAGTCGGCCGGGTATGGCACCTATTGTGCAACCACTGATCAGTTGGGTTTACCGAGCTCCACGTGGCCGGGTACGATTCTACCGAGCCTTATGATGGCCGGGTACGTTTTTTACCGAGTCCTCTTTGAGGCCGGGTATGATATGATGATGATGATGCCCACAGAGGCGTATGTTTTTAAAAGCTTATGTATATATATGTATTATGTATTTCATGTCAGTAGCCCCCAGAGGCACTCAGATGTTACAGGTTGTACTCCTCTATCTCTCTTTACGTTACTGATCTTGTTTATGCTTTCCTGCCTTACATACTCGGTACTTTATTCGTACTGACGTCCCTTTTGCCTGGGGACGCTGCGTCTCATGCCCGCAGGTCTCGATAGACAGGTTGACATTCCTCCAAGTAGGCTATCAGTTCAGCGGAAGGTGTTGGTGCACTCCACTTGCTTCGGAGTTGCCTATTTGGTCAGTATGCTTTGGATATGTATTGATTGGTATGGCGGGGCCATGTCCCGACCATTATGATATTAGGTACTCTTAGAGGCTTGTAGACAGATGTCAGGTGTATGGATACTTGTATGGCCTTTTCGGCTTATGTTTTGAGTTTACAAATGGTCATGTCGGCCTTATAGGCCTGTATATCACATGTATAAGTTTGCATATCATGGTGGGTCGTTATATGTTGAGTATTCCCCTGTGTTTCATTCTTGTTATCTCATGACGAGTTTTTTTAGCTCATTTACCATGATAGTATGATAAGAAAGATATGTTATGTTGGTACTCGGTTGAGTAAGGCACCGGGTGCTCGTTGCGGCCCATCCGGTTTGGGTCGTGACAAAAGT
This sequence comes from Nicotiana attenuata, assembly GCF_001879085.1. Lineage (NCBI taxonomy): Eukaryota > Viridiplantae > Streptophyta > Magnoliopsida > Solanales > Solanaceae > Nicotiana > Nicotiana attenuata. The sequence goes on from NW_017671669.1 coordinate 195,287, forward strand.
GGTATCAGAGCAGTTCTGTCCTAGGGAGTCTACAAGCCGTGTCTCGTAGAGTCTTGTTTATGGGTGTGTTGTGCACCACACTTATAAGCAGGAGGCTATAGGGCATTTAGGACTGTCACTCTTTCTTCTTATTCTAGATCGTGTGGTAGAGCTCAGTTTGTAAGAATTCAAACTTCTAAATTCTATTTTATGCGTAATACAATGATACCTACATCGAGAAAGATAGTTGGTTTGAGATTGAATGTGGCTCTGGAAGAGCTNGCTCATAGACAGGTGTCGACTCATGTATAGTTTGGTAGGCCTTGTCGGCTGGTTTTTGTTGTATAGTCTCTCATGGTAGTGTGGTAGCTCGTACCTTATATATAGTTTCTTGATTGTCTAGTCATCCCATGTTATGTATGTTCATGCCATCATATTTTATTGTTGGTTGTCCATGACCGGTGTCTACCATTTATATTGATCTCGTCAGCCCTAAAAGATAATAAAGAAGGTTAGATAAAATGTATGTTAGTACTCGGTAAGTATGGCCGGGTGCTAGTCATGGCCCTCCAGTTTGGGTCGTGACAAACTTGGTATCAGAGCAAGTCTGTCCTAGGGATTGTCTATGAGCCGTGTCTAGTAGAGTCTTGATTATGGATGTGTAGCGCGCCACATTTATAATCAGGAGGCTACATGACATCTAGGGTTGTTACCTTCTTCCTGAATCTAGATCGTGCGTAGAGTTGAGTCGTAAGTGTTCATCTTTAATATTCACCTTGTTTTCTTTCAGCGATGCCTTCAACTAGGAAGCAAACAATTAGTAGACGGCTTGATACAGCTGAGGGAGAGGGTACCAGTCAGGTGCCTCAAGCCAGAGCGGGCCAAAGTGAGGCTCAGAGTGAGATGCCATCTCATACCTCATCTACTCCGTCTCCTCTAGAGGATATTAGGAGGAACCCAGCACCTCCAGTTCCTCCATCTGGCACTACAGACCAGGATATGCGGAGTGCTTTGCAGTTATTGACTAGCTTGGTAGCTGCTCAGGCTTAGAGGCAGAATACAGGTGCTGCTGATAAACCAGTTAGTACGAGAGTTCGTGATTTTATTAATTTAGACCCTCCTGTGTTTATCGGATCAGATCCGAAGGAGGACCCGCAGACTTTTATTGATCAGGTTCATCGTACACTGCGGGTTATGCATACTAGTGATATAGAGGCAGTAGAGTTGGCTTCTTATCGGCTACGGGATTTAGCGGTTCTCTGGTATGATAGTTGGGAGAGATCCAGGGGTCCGAACGCTCCTCCAGCTGTGTGGAAGGAATTTTCTGAGGCCTTTCTTCGTCACTACTTGCCAGTTGAGATACGACGAGCTAGAGGTTATAAGTTCTTGAACCTTAGACAAGGTAATATGAGTGTGCGAGAGTATAGTATGCAGTTTGATTCTTTAGCAAGGTATGCTCCCCATACGGTAGCAGAGATGAGTGATAGGGTGCATCTGTTCGTGAATGGGTTGGGACCACATCTGATAAATGAGTGCACGACAGCGTCCTTGGTGGAGGGCATGGATATTTCCCGTATTCAGGCTTATGCCCAGACCCTAGAGGATCGTAAGCGCCAGCAAAGGGCAGATAGGGAGCAGGATAGGGGCCAACATAAGCGGGCGAGATTTGCAGGGTATTCTAATAACTTCAGAGGCAATGTCAGGCCCCAGTCTTCGAGGAGTTCGGCGCCATCTGTAGCTAGTGCTCCTCCACAATTCCAGAGGCCTCGATATGATCGATTTACCTATTCAGGTCAAGGTCAGAGTTCGCGGGCATCAGGCTCGCAATATCACAGAGATACTAATCAGACGAGACCCCTAACACCACGTTGTGATCAGTGCGGTAAGGCCCACTTTGGACTGTGCCGTCGAGGTTCTGATGCGTGCTATTCTTGCGGACAACCTGGCCATATGATAAGGGATTGTCCTAACAGAGGAGTTGGTGGTATGGCTTAGCCGATTGGATCTGTGTCTGGTTCTTCCTCATCAATTCGACCTCCAGCACGGGGTTTTCAGCAGTCGACAGGTTGAGGTAGAGGTAGAGGTGCAGTGCAGAGTTCGAGTGGTGCTCAAAATCGAACCTATTCTCTAGTAGGTCGACAGGATCTCGAGTCATCTCCAGATGTTGTTACAGGTATATTGTCTGTGTTTTCTTATGATGTATACGCGCTGATTGATCCGGGATCTACATTATCATATGTTACACCCTTTGTGGCTAATAAGTTTGGCATTGAACCTGAATTGATAAGTAAACCCCTTGCGGTTCCATTTATCCGAACAGATATGAAGGCAGAATTCAAAGAGACATTGATAGAGAGCCCCGATCAAACAGAGACAGGTACCAACCCTACAGCGCAGATCGTAGAAACAATGGACCAGGACGTAATCCTGATCGAAGGAATGATCGAGGGCAAGACTCCCGAGGACTCATGAGTAAGAGTGGCTTCGACAAACATGTCGAGCCCAAGGAAGCGCCACGGTTATCGAAAAACAACTTCAACATCGATGCATCGGGTATTGTATCAGCCATTGGACATATCAAAGATACTAGATGGCCCAGACCCCTATAATCCGACCCGGCTCAAAGAAACCCTAATCAAATATGCAAATACCACGGAACCCATGGTCACAAAACCGAAGGGTGCAGGCAATTGAGGGAGGAAGTAGCTTTTTTATTCAACGAGGGTCATCTTCGAGAGTTTTTGAGTGACCGAGCTAAAAATCATTTCAGAGACAGGGAAGAGAACATGAAAAACGAACAGGAGGAACCGCAACACATGATTCATATGATCGTTGGTGGGTTCGATATTCCTTAGGGACCGATATTTAAATGACCAAAGTTACAATCACAAGGGAGAAGCGTACCCGGGACTACTTACTGGAAGATACCTTATCTTTCAACGATGAGGATGCAGAAGGGATCGAACAGCCTCACAACGACGCATTGGTAATATCTATCCTCATGAATAAAATTCAAGTTAAACATGTATTGGTTGATCCAGGTAGCTCGAAAAACAATATTCGATCGAGGGTCGTGGAGCAACTCGGCCTCCAGGATCAAATCGTGCCTGCAACTCGAGTACTCAACGGTTTTAACATGGCGAGTGAAACCACCAAAGGGGAAATAATGTTGCTAGTAAACATGGCTGGAACTATCCAGGAAACAAAGTTCCACATAATCGAAAGTGATATGAGGTACAATGCACTGCTCGGAAGACCTTGGATCCATAATATGAGGGCAGTACCTTCAACGCTTCATCAAGTCTTGAAATTCCCGACACTGGAAGGAATCAAAACGGTGTACGACGAACAACCAACAGTCAAAGAGATTTTTGTGATCGATGAAATAATACCAATATCGGCACTAACATCAACAAAGGGACCAGAATCAAAGGAAAAGCAGAAGGTCAAATAGCAACCACAGTCGCCGGCCTCGACCAGATCGGAACAGCAGGAAGTTATTGAGGATGATAATTGTATGATACCTCGAACCTTCGTAATCCCCGATGATTCCGACGCCACAAAGTCAACGGTTGAAGAGCTGGAACAAGTCATACTGATCGAGCATCTGCCCGATGGAAAGGTATACCTGGACACGGGGTTAACTCCGAGCTCAGGGAAAAACTCAGTTAATTCCTTATTAAAAATATGGATTGCTTTGCTTGGTCCCATCTTGACATGACAGGGATCCTACCGGAGTTTACCACTCATCGATTGAGCGTGGACCCAAAGTTCAGAACGGTAAAGCAAAAGAGAAGGCTACAATCCGAGGTAAAGCATGCATTCATCAAAGATGAGGTAACCAAACTTCTCAAAATAGGATCTATCCGGGAAGTAAAACATCCCGAATGGTTAGCAAATGTAGTTGTAGTCCCCAAGAAAGGGAATAAACTTAGAATGTGCGTAGACTACAAAGACTTAAACAAAGAATGCCCTAAGGACTATTTTACTTTGCCGAATATCGATCGAATGATCGATGCCACGGTCGGCCATGAGATCCCCAGCTTTCACGATGCCTACTCCGGGTACAACCAAATACAAATGAACCCGGAGGATCAGGAAAAGACTTCGTTTATTACTAAGTATGGTACTTATTGTTATAATGTAATGCCGTTTGGACTAAAACATGTTGGTGCTACTTACCAACGCCTAGTAAATCGAATGTTCGAAGAACAAATAGGTAAATCAATGGAGGTTTATATTGATGACATGCTAGTTAAGTCCCTGCGCGCAGAGGACCATTTGACACATTTGCAGGAAACATTCAACATATTGAGAAAATACAACATGAAGCTCAACCCCGAGAAATGTGCATTCGGGGTCGGTTCGGGCAAATTCCTAGGCTTTATGGTGTCAAATCGGGAAATCGAGATCAACCCCAATAAAATCAAGGCGATCCAAGACATCACAGTCGTGGATAGCGTTAAGGTCGTACAAAGATTAACGGGGCGAATAGTCGCTTTAGGCCGGTTCATCTCGAGGTCTTCGGATCGAAGTCGCAGGTTTTTCTCACTGCTCAAAAAGAAGAACAATTTCACTTGGACCTCGGAATGCCAACAGGCGTTAGAAGAGTTAAAACGGTATCTTTCGAGCCCCCCATTGCTTCAAACTCCGAAGGTGGACGAGCAACTCTACTTATATTTGGCAGTCTTGGAAGTTGCGGTAAGTGTTGTCCGAGTTCAGGAAGAGCAAGGTACGCAATTTCCTGTTTACTATGTTAGCCGAACTTTAGGTGAAGCCGAGACCCAATACCCGCACTTAGAAAAATTAGCGCTTGCTCTAATAAGCGTCTCTAGGAAATTAAAACCGTATTTTCAATGTCACCCAATTTGTGTTGATCACTTACCCCCTTCGCAACATTTTACACAAGCCCGAACTCTTGGTCTGACTGGCCAAATGGGCCATCGAGATTAGCGGGTACGATATTGAATATCAACCCCGAACATCCATTAAGTCTCAAATATTGGCGGACTTCGTGGCCAACTTCATGCCAGCGCTCGTACCCGAGGTCGAAAAGGAGCTATTGCTAAAATCGGTCACATCCTTGGGGGTGTGGACCCTTTTCACATATGGTGCTTCAAATGTGAAGGGGTCCGATTTATGGATCGTTTTGAATCTACCCACAGGCAATACAATTACACAATCTATCAAAACCCCTAAGTTGACTAACAATAAGGCCGAGTATGAGGCCATTATTGCAGGTCTTGAGCTGGCTAAAAGTTTGGGAGCGAGGTCATCGAGGCCAGGTGTGATTCCTTACTCGTGGTTAACCAAGTCAACAAAACCTTCAAGGTTCGAGAAGACCGAATGTAGAGGTACTTGGACAAACTGCAAGTAACCCTACACCGGTTCAAAGAATGGACCCTACAGCATGCACCTCGAGAGAAGAACAGTAGGGCCGATGCCCTTGCAAATTTGGGGTCATCAGTTGAAGATGACGAAATTAGCTCGGGGACTGACGTACAACTTTCAAAGTCGGTAGTCAAAGAAGGACATGCCGAAATAAACTCCACAAGCCTAACTTGGAATTGGAGGAACAAATATATCGATTATCTAAAGAATGGGAAACTTCCATTGGACCATAAGGAATCGAGGACTCTAACGAAGTTGCATGATTCACTTTAGCCGAAGATGGAACATTGTACAAAAGGATGTTCGATGGGCTGTTGGCAATATGTTTAGGTGTGGGAGATACCGACTACGTCCTACGAGAAATTCACGAGGGTACTTGCGGGAACCATTCTGGTGCCAAATCATTAGTTCACAAAGTCATCAGAGCAGGATACTATTGGGACGGTATGGAAAAAGATACTAAGGAGTTCGTTCGAAAATGCGACAAATGCCAAAGACATGCACCAATGATCCACTAGCCTGGGGAGCAACTTCATTCAGTCCTATCCCCATGGTCGTTCATGAAATGGGGAATGGATATCGTTAGCCCTCTGCCATCGGGGACTTAGTTCTAAGAAAAGTCACCCTCAACACTCGAGACCCAAACGAAGGGAAACTTGTCCTAAATTGGGAATGACCATATCAGGTCCTCGGTGTCATCAGAAAGGGATCTTACAAACTTGGCACGACGAACGGTGAACAATTGCCAAATAATTGGAACATATCAATCCTCAAACGGTATTATTGATAAGGTATGACTCTCTTCTTTTTTCATTTGTATTTGATACTAACTTATTGCAGGTGTTCGATCGGAGACATCGAGAAATTCTTTAACACGAAGACCTCAAGTTTTAAAGCACGCGTTGCACTCTTTTTCCCTTAGATCGATATTTTGTTCCAAATGGGTTTTTCCGGCGAGGTTTTTAATGAGGCAATAATTATTTGTGCTACCTGGGGACAATTCAACAGTATCCAAGGCTTCTTTACAATCAACCTCAAATTCTAGGGGGAATCACCCTCGGATGTTATGTTCTCAAGGAAAATACTTCGTATCAACAGGGTCTCGATAGGTAAATTTTGTAAAGGGCCAACCAGTCAATTGAACCGTGTCCTTGCAATTTACTCGAGCCCCGATGACAAAACATGTATGCATGTATGATATATTGAAAGAAGTATTTTTTTCCTTACCAGATGTTCCATGCCTTAGCGAAATTTCTACTTTACAATTTCCGCTTTACTTATGATCTATTGCAGAATCTGGCTCAAGCGCCGATCTAAACTAAGCTCGAGCTATCGACCCCTTACTCGGGGACTGCCGTCCAAAAATCGACATGTTCGAATTATTAAATTTTGAGACTATAAGACCTTGAAAAGGCAACCCTCAATTTTATAGGCCACGACCACCCCACTCGAGGACTGACACTTCGAACAGTTCAAAGTATAATCGAGAAACAAGCCCAAAGGACAAATCTCAAGTCAAAGGATACGACCAAACTAACACTATTCGGAGACGTCCGAATTCCGTAATAAAACAGGCCTTCAAATATTCTCATAAAACCGGTTTAAAAAGGCTACCCTCGGCAAAATTACAAAGGGGTTTCGATAACATCGACCCTCAAAAACCTTAAGGGGTACCAAATTGTTCGAACTCTCGAACAAACTTATGCTAAGGCATAACAAAGTAAAAGGTTTTCGGTAACACTGAACCTAATGGTACAGATTCATCTCGTGCTAAGGCATAACAAATTTTTATATGATTAAACTTATTAAGCCGAAAAGGGAAAAAGCCACTCTTTTAAGGCTATATCGGCCCAATTTAAGAGCCTAAGGGCCATTATATTTTCTGAATCCGAGAATCCACCCTCGCTCAACTGAAATATAAGGGCTTCTCTACTCCGAGTTTGAGCAAGTGCTCACTCGATTATAGAGACTATGCTTATCTGACCTTGACAAAATTTGCGCAAGACAACGAAGTGAGTCAAAATCCTCACAAAATATAAAGTATATCAAAATTATCATACAGCGAAAAGCGAACCAGAGTTTTCACAAAACAGAAACAGGAGACAAACCGGAAAGAAAATGGATCTTTCATATATGCAAAAATATTTACCACTCAAGGTCTTACACAAAAAATCCAAAAAAAATCTAGGCTCCTAATCTTCCCCGGGGCCTACTCTTCATCTTCTTCAATCTCAGATCCACTCGCACTCCCGGAGTCATCGTCGTCAGAAGAAAGTAGTGCTCTAGCTTCGGTCTCAAATACTTTCGCTCTCTCGATCTCGACGGCAAGGTCAAAGCCACGAGCATGAATCTCTTCGAGAGCCTCTCTCCGAGACTGGCATTTGTCATGCTCGGCAATGCAAAATGCTCGAGCCCGAGCGGCATCAGAAATTTTCTTTGCTCAAGCGTGAGCTGTGAGCACGTGATTTTTGCCTGACTAAAATACCCCTACAAAATTCACAAATAGATTTTTCTTAGTTTCTTTTATATTTTCATAGAATTTTTAGGAATTTCTTATTAATTGTTGTTCGTATTAGTTGCATATTTAAAATTATAAGAAAATACCGCAAAAATGTAAAAAAAAATCATGCATTGCATTTTAGGTTTTTACTTGCATTTTTTAAGATTTAAGTTGTTTATTAATTGTATATTAAATGAAAATCTTAAAAAATACCATGGTCATTTGATTCTTAGTTCTTAATTTTAAATCATTAATTTCCTTTCATTAGTGCTAAATTAATTAATTGTTAGGAGTAAATTTGATTTAGGAATTAATTTAGGTTCTTAATTAATTTGATTAGGATTTTGATTTAAAAAGAAAAAAAGAAACAAAGAGAAAGAATTAAGGAGTATGATGGGTTTTGTTTAGATTTGGGCCAAAGACAATTTCAATGGCCCAAAATCACCCCAAATCTTGGGCGATGTGCACAGATAGCCACTAACATCTTATGTCTTTATTTTAAAGCCAGCGTTTTAAATATCTTTAGTCTTTAGCCACTGGTTTAATAAACTTTAACTGCTCGGTCAAAAATACCCTTCTGCTCATGTCCTTAACTTCAGGACTTCAGGACTACATGTCCTTAACTTTTGAACTTGAAACTCTAAGTTCAGGACTTCAAGACTACATGTCCTTAACTTTTGAACTTGGAACTCTAAGTTCAGGACTTCAAGGTTACATGTCCTTAAGTTTTGAACTTGGAACTCAAACTTCAAGACCAAGCGTCCTTAACTTTTGAACTTGTAAGTCAAAGTTAAGGACCTATTGTCCTTAACTTTTGAACTTGCTTGTCCTTAACATTTGAACGTGTAACTGTAAGTTAAGAACTGTCTGTCCTTAACTTTTGAACTTGTAACTGTAAGTTAAGGACCGCTTGTCCTTAACTTTTGAATGTGTAACTGTAAGTTAAGGACTGTCTGTCCTTAACTTTTGAACTTGGAAATCAAAGTTAAGGACCTATTGTCCTTAAGTTTTGAACTTGTAACTGCTGTCTGTCCTTAACTTTTGAACTTGGAAATCAAAGTTAAGGACTTATTGTCCTTAACTTTTGAACTTGTAACTGTAAGTTAAGGACTGCCTGTCCTTAACTTTTGAGTTTCTTAGCCTAAGTTCAGGACCTATTGTCCTTAACTTTTAATTTATTTTAACACAAAATAAATTAAATGTGAACACACAAAAATGACTCCTCAGAAAATATGGTAAAACTGAAGAAGAAAAAAAAAAGAATACGTGCAATTATAAGTTGGTAAAAAAGAAAAAATTGGTTTCGCTACTTGTAAGTAATAAATTCATGTAACCTATTTCTCCCTGTCCTTTTGCAATGATGTTATGTTATTGGAATCCATGATTATTATAATTGGTTATAACTCACTTGGACACATAAGCAAGCTTATCCTATGTCATCGCTCCTCTTTATAGAGGACGAGCAGATAATGAAACAAACATCAAGAATTTGATGAATAAAAAATAAAAAAATCTCAACTTTATGGCAATAAATGGAGTAGTCCACAATATTATAAACCATGTTTGAAAACTCTTACATTAATAATGAAGTACAAGTGTATCCATCCCGAAGGTCGACTTGCCAAAGGAACAACCTCAGCCAAAGGAGTGGACAAAGGAGTTGGCAATGGAGAATTTCTACAAACTGGACAACTCGATGGTGAGGAAGACAAACATTAATTTTGGATTATGGAGAAGGCACGCAGAGAGAGAAGCAAGGGTTTGGGAAGAAAAACAAGGGAAGAAAGGGTAAAAATGTCTTTTCATATTCATTTTAATAGGATAGTGGCTATTTTTGCTCAACATTAGAATTGCTGGATAAAAAATAAATACCACCTTAAATAGTGGCTACCCCATGCCATTTCTACCCAAATCTTGCCTTGCCCAAGCCTAGCTCCCTTTTAAAATCCGGTTCACACCCTTTCAAAACCAAACGACCCCGTTTTGTGGACATTAGATCTGAGCCATTCAAAATCTTTAATCCAACGGCTTCGAAGTCCCCACCCCTTCCCTTATAATTGTCGGAAGCTCCCCCCAAACCCTAGCGACTGACCCTCACTCCCCCCCCCCCCCCATCTCTCATCTCTCACTCCCTCAGAACCCTAGCCTCAGAAATCACCGCTGGCGGCCATCTCCAAACAACTCTAAATTAATACCCCATGATCCCCACACTTTCCTAATCCCTAATCCTTTACCAATTTTCCAAAAATCCTCACCGATTTTCTCCAATTTCGGATCTAAAAAGGGCCAGAAACCCTAGCTTCATCCCCTTCTTATTTTTTTCGAGTTTTAAAGACTCTTTTTAACTCGAAACTCATGCTAATCGATTGTTTTTGGCAAGAACAATCGATTGTTATTTTCGGATCATTTCGGAGATATTCGGACTCCATGGTTGGTCAAACATTTTGTCAGAAGATTTTCCTCGCTTTGTTTAGGTAACTTTCCGTTTTCTTTTCTATTGCTTCATGAGTTTTAATTTGTTCTTATTACTTTTTAGCATATTAGGATTTAATGTCATTTGATTTTGTATGTGCATGATTCAATTAATAGTTAATTGCATGATTTAGGATTAATATCTTTTTTTTATCATATTCGCTTGGTTTTCTGTTCTGACCGGAACGATACCTAGATCCGGTCAAATTAATTTGTGCTCGCATTAGGTGTATAATCATTTAATTACATGTTGAATTAGTTAATTACCTAAAATAGGTTAAAAGTTGAGTATTCCTTGTTGTGTTGTGATTTTTTAATTTATCTGAGTTTTTGTGATAGTTGTTTGTAATTATCGAAATTTAGAGGTCTAAAAGAAATGGGAAAATGAAGGAATCTGTTTTGCTTGGTTGGAAATACTTTAAAATGGGGAATAAGTTTAAAGGTTGGGGTAAGAATTGAAAGTTAAAGAGTTTAAAAGGTTTTGGGAATAAAATAAGCTTCTAGAAAGGGACAACTGTTCCAATATTGTTGAGATAAGATGCTGAATTTACAGACAGCTGTCCATTTTTCTAGTATAAAAGATGACATCCCCCTGAATTTAAGGAAGGCTGGCAGATTCTTTTGTACCTGATTTCATTCCCTCATAAGGCTCTCACATATTATATATAAGAGGGGCAATTCTGATAGACAGATTTTACACATGACATACACTCTGAAAATTCACACTCTTTTTCTTCATTTTGGAGACTGTTTTACACACGAATTGACTACATTTTTCAGAATTCCATTTTATTCATCTTCATTTCTGAGTAGAAAAACTTTCTGGGGTTCTTGAAGTTGGGTTTTCTTTAGCTCCATCTGTTGCTAGTTCTTTATTTTGATGGTTTTCAACTGCTGCTTTGTTTCTTGTTGTTACTCTTTCCCAAGTTCAGAGACTTATTTTTTGTTTCTTTGCTTCTTGCTGCTATTGAGGTATTACCCTTGATCAAATAATGTAAACTTCAGTTTTTGCTTGAATGATGAAAGTGTTTATTTGCTCTGTCAAGTTTTAGTGTTGTGACTATTGTTTGATGTTTGTCAAACTCTGTGTTGTTTATTTATTGTTGGAATATGGCTATGAGCTATGAGCTGAATTACTGCAATGTATCGTGTTAAACAATGACGTTCATTTATTTGAAGTTATTTACAGATCTGTATGAAATTACTCTTTAGCCATGAAGTTTCTAGTTAGATTACAGGCTGTGATAATTTACACTTGATAAGGTATTCGTTTAAGTTGTAAATTTTACTAGTGGTGATTTTTTGGATTTGCATGCTAGCTGGAAAGCCTCAAGGATGGATGCACACATAGCTCTAATTCAGGTTTCAATTGCTAATGCGTTTGGCTAAACCAGTAGATATTAAAGCATAAGAAAGAGACACCAAAAGTGTTTAGATACTTCAGTAATGTGTTGATGTCATCCTAAGCTTTCATCTAGTTCAATTGTCATGAATACTCTATTTTTCCGGGTCTATGCGGTCATTCATGAATTGTAATTAGAGTAAATAAAAATGTGATTCAAGACTTGTAATTCTTTAATGCTGCAAATGGGTATTGTTTCTTTTTAGGCTTGTATAATTGTGTATTGAATATGATTTAAGATTTGTTATCCTTTATTGGCCTGGTGGGTGCTAATTTTGTTAAGAAATGTTTGGCAAAGTGAAGAAATCCTGTTTCCAGTTGGTTATTGGGGTGTTCTTATTAACTTGGGCTCAATTTTGAGCCCAGTGTTATGTGCTGATGCTTTTCCTTTTACAAAGGGTTAGCACATCTGGGTCTCACTTAAAAATTCACATGCAATTTGCTTAGCCCATTAGAGGTATTTCGCCAATATCTAATGAAATTGAGCTCATACTTGTTTATATTCAGCTAATGCAGTAATAATATTTTATTAGAACTTCATAACATGATTGCCTTTAAACAACGGATGCTGACAGTCAAGTCGTTGCAATTTGATTCGCTCCATTTGAATGACTACCTCATCATGTTCTCTTATGCGCTACTCCCTTTGATTTCCTTTCACTTAGTCAAAAAAAATGGATTTGGTCAGAAAATTCAATAAATGGTCTTACAAAGAATTTTCCGTAAATTATGACTTTGCCAACAATCTCAAACTAGAGTAGGAATTAAATTACAAACGTCTATTGTAGAAATGCTTCCTTTAGGCGCGCTTGATTAATCGGGTTTATAGTGATTATGTACACTTTCGCGTGACATGGTTACGATTTCTAAAAAGGACGAATATTCGTAGTTGCTTTAGGCACGTTTTAATCTATCATCGTGATTGTGTACACGTTCCCGTGACATAATTATGATGTCCCAAATTAAATCGAGGTATGCGTTCGCGCAACTTCGGCCAAACAATCTTAAATTAATAAAGCATGATTAATTGTGTACACGTACGCGTGTCATGATTTTAGAGCTCCAAATAAAACGAATTCACACATATGTGATCCATTTCGAAAATAAATCCATAAAACGCCATAATTAAAAGCGGTAAATAGGTAAAATGTGCATGGGTTTTAGAATGAGTAATTAAATAATTTAATTAAGCCAAGTATAATTATTAAAGCGACCGTGCTAGAACCACGGAACTCAGGAGTGCCTAACACCTTCTCCCGGGTTAACAGAATTCCTTACCCGATCTTCTGGTTTTGCAGACTTTATTAACAAAGTCAAATTTCCTCGGTTTGGGATTTAAAATAAACCGGTGATTTGGGACACCATAAATTATTCCAAGTGGCGACTCTAAATTAATTAAATAATTTCATTTCGATTAATGTCACTTTAATTGAAAAAACTCCCTATCCCTCGGGAAAAAGGAGGTGTGACATGAGCAGCTTCAACACCGGCTCATTAGACGGCCATGACCGCCTCCGCATCAGCCTTTACTTTTTCTGCCTCAGATGTAGCCTTCGCAAGTTCGGCGGCCAATCGAGCCTCGAGCTCCTCAACTCTCTTGGTTCGGGCCAAGTTCTCCTCTTTCATGCTTTGGAGTTGACGTTCAGCCGATAACAGTTGTGCTCGAGCGGCCTCTTTTTCCGAGGCAAGGCGATCCATATTTTGTTTCCACCCCAAAGTCTCCGCCTCCTTCATCTTGGCCTCCTCGTGAAGTTGCTCAATCTTTTCGGCCTTCTGCTGAACCTGCAGGATCAAAGTGTTAGTCGTCGTTCCTGAATCAATATAAAAAAATGAGGAATTTTTTTTACATCACTTGCTAAATCAGGTCGGTTTGTCCTTTATGAGTTGTTGTCAATTCGGCTCGGAGGTCCTTGATCTCCTCTTCTTTTTGCCCAATGAGAAGTTTTAGAGCATCTCTTTCCTCCGTAAGCCTTTTGAGATCGGCCTCACACCGGCTCAGCTCTTCCCGGGATTTAGAAAACGTTTCCCAATGAAGCGTCACGGCCTATGGAGAAAGAAAGAAAATCAAATGAGAGGGAATAAAAGACAAAAGTGATATTGATAAAGGGAGCTAAGTCTTACCTGACTCAAGAGTCGATGGGCCTCATCGAAGATACTCGATGCATTGCCCAGATTGGAGGAATCTTCGACCCCCGTGAAGCAGCCACGGAAAAGGTCTTCCCCTTCGTGGGCCGTTACCACATCCGGGGTCCCCATGGCCTGGCTTGAATTAGCCCCTCGGGAAATGTGGGGAGAGGTGAGTCGCTAATGTCTATTTTCCCAAGCGAGTCACTTGGGGGCGTTCTCTTCGTTTCGAAGGGCCTCAGAACTGGCCCCTTCAGGTACGCCCACCAGTTGCCCATCACGACGGGTGTCACGCCTCCTTTTTTCCGAGGGGATAGGGAGTTTTCCCAATTAAAGTGACATTCATCGAAATGATTTATTTAATTCAAAGTCACCACTTGGGGATAATTATGGTGTCCCAAGTCACCGGTTTATTTTTAAATCCCAAATCGAGGAAATTTGACTCTGTTTTAAAGTCTGCGAAACCAGAACACCGGGTAAGGAATTCTGTTAACCTGGGAGAAGGGGTTAGGCATTCCCGGATTTCGTGGTTTTAGCACGGTCACTCAACTATTAATAATTGGCCTAATTATCTGATTTATTACATATTTGAAACCTATCGTGCATTTTATCCTTTAAACGCTTTTAATATTTATGGAATTTATTTAAACAAGTTGCGATGTCGCACACTCATTATTTTTGTACATATTGCGAATAGCGCCACGTGAAATGCACCCGCAACCTGCAACATATTGATTTTTATTATTAAGTTATAGTCAAGTTAAGTGAAACGCACACTCAAATTGGGAATTATATATCATGACTATGCCACGGAAACCGTACTCATAATCACGACAATCATTTCCTTAATCGTGCCTAAAACAACTAGCGGTTTGAAATTTCCTTCTATTTGAAATTATATTAGGCAAAAATCAATTAGTAAAGGACAAACGGGCCGATTAGCTTGTTCAGCCAAGTTACAAACTCGATTTCTCTTTTCAATTGTCAAACAAACCCCAAATTCCATTAATATATAGTATCTATCCATACTTTGTCGAGCATGACCAAACAGAAGAATAAATCAACAAAAGCCTAACTTAAACAAAGAAATACAACACTATTAGCTAATCCAATCCCTTTGGTTTTTGTGCTCACACCCCCGTGACCAACTTAGATCCAAAACAAATTGTTCAATTCTTATATAATGTAGATAGATAAGACAAAAGTTTACCCCAAAACCCATATGGCTTAATGTTCATCAATGTTGAGATAAGGAAACAAATCAAATCAAATGATCCAAAAATCAGTAAAATGAACTGGAATGCCATGATGTATATTCATTTGCGCACACAAGTAACAAGACATACGGGTAAATAACCAGTGAAGAAATGAAAGCACAGACCTTCTATTGCTGAAATTTTGGAGCAGATACAATGAAAATAGAAACTCTAGAACAGTAATCCTCAAACGAGCTACGGACTAGGACCCTGGACCGAAATCGACGTCGCCAAATGGACTCATCTCGACTGGGTTTGGATGGTTTCAAGCTGATTTTCGCACTGGGTTGGGGAATTTTTGTGATGGTATAAGGCTGGTTTTACGTGACTGAAACATGGGATTGTTAACCAGCAATTTTCGATCAAAGAAGGAGTGGTTTTGGGGTTGGTTTTGTGGTCGTTTTACTGTTGCATTTTGGGTGAATTTGAGATCCCTTTAGGGGGATCTTTAAATGGTACTTTGGAGCCAGAGAAGGTGCATTGGGGGCTGGTTTTGAAGGTATTTAAGGTGATTAAAATGGTGTTTGACGGGGGTGAAGCTAGCTAGTTTCAATGGGGAAATGCTACCTTTTATTTGTGAAGGTATTTAAGGGAAATGCTACCTTTCTCAAACAAGAAGATGAAGACGATTCCTTTTATTCTTAGCTCCCCCAGGTCTGTTTTTAGCCTCTTTTTAGTCTGTTTGTGTGTGTTTGTGAGTGTGTTAGAGTGGAAGATATATAAGTGTAGGTATAGGGATTAATTGGTGGCCAAGAGTGTGTATGAGAATGTGAGTTTTGAGGGAGAGCATGTGAGTTTGTTACAAAAGATAAAAGAAGAATCTTGCCACATGGAAACGACTCATATGCTCTTGCTTTAATTAATATTTTTTCTTTTATTTTAAGAGTGTAAAATAAAAATACTAGCTAAATATTTAAAAATCAAAGATATATAATTTTTTTGTGATTTTTAATTTTCTTAAACAAAACCTACTAAAAATGAAATAAAGGTTAAAATATGTAGATTAAACTTAAAATTATTTACATACTAAAAAGTGTTGAAAAATCCCAAGTATGATAAAAATTAGGAGCTCACAACGGGAGGCATCTTCGGCCTCCGATGACTCGAGGACTTTGCTCGGGCCATATTCCGAGATCCCCTCGGTCTGAGGCTGAACCTCTTCGGTCATCACTGGCTCAACGGCCTTTGGGACTTCGGCGTTCCTCTTTCGAGCCACCAGCTTGAAGGCGGCATCTTCATTCTCCTCTTCTTCATCTCGTAGCTACTGAACTACATTCTCAGGCAAGGCGGCGACATCTTTCTTCGACTTGCGAGCCTTGCTCTTCTCGGGTTTGGAGTATCGGAGTGCAAGACCCTTTTCCTCTTCTTATCCTTAGCCGGCTTCGGGGCCTCCTCTCCAAATGGGGCCTTATGATAGCGTTGTCTCCGAGACCTGTATGAGAGAAAATCAAGTAGAAATAAGAAAAGAGACATTTCAGAAAAAAGCGTCAAACACATGAAAAGAAACTTACCATGATTTTTGGCCTCCCATCGGCCCCTTGCCAAATTACGCCACGAGCGCTCAGCATATGAACAAGTCGATGCCAGTTTCCGAACCCAGCCCTCGAGGCTCAGAATTGCACCAGGCACTCAAGAGAATGTTGCATCATAGGAAGGAACATCGATGAGAAAAAGCAAAAGGAACGAAACAGTAAATGGGGGCCAAGGGCGGGGTCTGTACTTACGCTTAATGTTTCACTTTTCGGGGAATGGCATTTTCTCGGCCCGAATTATGTCGGAAGTTCTCACTCGGACAAACCGACCCATCCATCCTCGGTCCTTGTCCTCATATATGCTTTGGTGGCCCGACGCTGAAGCCTTATTAATACGCCTCGATAAAGATGGGGGCTGTACAGTCTAATGAGATGGTCAAGGGTAAAAGGCATCCTCTCGACTTTGCTTACGAAGAATCGAAGCAAAATGACAATGCGCCAGAAAGAACGATGGATTTGGCCTAGGATTATTTGGTATTGGCGGCAGAAATCAAGGATAACAGGGTCGACGGGACCCGACATAAAAGGGTAAGTGTAAACACTTAAGAACCCTTTCACGTAAGTGATGATGTCCTCTTCGG
This sequence comes from Nicotiana attenuata, assembly GCF_001879085.1. Classification (NCBI taxonomy): domain Eukaryota; kingdom Viridiplantae; phylum Streptophyta; class Magnoliopsida; order Solanales; family Solanaceae; genus Nicotiana; species Nicotiana attenuata. The sequence continues at coordinate 212,524 of NW_017671669.1, forward strand.
GGGTCGGGATCACCACCTCTTTGCCTTCCCAATGTCTGTGAGCACGTGATTTTTGCCTCGCTTGAATTATTCCTATAGACTTCTTAGAATTAGGATTTTTCTTTTATTATTTGATTTTTACGATTTAATTGCGTAATTTTGTGTATTTTTTCTTTGTGTGTGCATGATAATTCATAAAAAATATAAAAAATATTGCATGGGCATTTAGGATTCAATTTCACATATTTTTTGATTAATTAGTAATTAGACTTGTACAAAAATACAAAAAAATCACAAAGAAAACTTTGATTTATTTTGATTGGCATTAATTTTAGTTTTTAGGTTTATTAGTTTCCTTTAAATTGGTATTAGTTTAATTGTAGCTTAATTAGGTAGGATGAATTAATTTTTAGGTTTAATTTTAGTTTGGTTTTAAAGTTGAAAAAAAAAGAAAGAGAAAAACAAATAATTTTGGGCCAATGTTAAAACAAATCACCAGCCCAAGCCAAAACCTGTCCACAAGCCCAAACCAAGCCCAAAATTCACCCCAAATACCCGGTCCAAACCCCAGCCTCAGAGACTCCTGAAACGACGTAGTATGGGGAAAATACTACGTCATTTAAGTTAGTTTGTTAGCGATTTAATCTTGGCCCTCCGTTTTTCCTGATCCAAGGGCTCCAATCACTTCCCCCATTTAATTAAAAATTCTGAATGTCACAACATTAACCTAGTACTCCATCTTATGTCGTCTCTTCCACTCCTATCTCTCATCGCCGCCGCCGCCACCGGAAATCGCCATGCGGCGGCGACTGACCTCCAAATCGCCTGAAAACTTGACCAAATAACCACTCTCATGTCCCCATTCCAAATACACTGTTATTTCCTTTCCAAAACCACCCCTCCTCTTCAAATCAAAGATCGAAGGCAGCACTGAAGTATTCTCCTTCTTCTCTCTTCAAGCTCCGATTTGGTTCTTCTTGATGTTGTGTGCATAGACCAACTTCGATGGAAAGCCAGGGGGTTTAGAGGTTCGTTTGCGCGTAATGGCCAGGTATGGTCATAATTTTCCGATGGGCCTTCATCTCTGTTTCTCCTTCATTCTTGGCTCATAATAGGAACTGTGACAAAGAGCACAGGCCATTGGAGAAATCCAGGCTAGTGCTCAATGTTACAGTTCACATCATGAAGTCAAAGCCTTCCGCACCAGTTCTATGGTTTGTAAGCCATCGATCCAGTAAGTATCCATTTTCTTCTGTGTTATTTCTTTTCTTTTCAGTCTCGTTTGGATTAGTTCTTTGGATTAATTTGGGTCAGATGATGAAATAGGTCTTGTTCAGTCGTTTTTACTCAGCTTGCCTGGTTCATAGTTGTGGCTAGATTAATTAAAATCGATTTCTGTTTTGTTCCAATTATTTGAGTTCTTTGGATTCAATGTCCTTGGCCTTCCTTGCTTCTGTTTTCATTGGCCTGGACAGCCCTGTTCAGAGCTTTAGGGCTCGATGACTGATGGCCTGAAAGTTGTTGGAATTGGGCTACATTATTCAGGCCCATAAGTTAAACAGGGTTTGGTTCATAAGTTGACCCATTGGAGACCTTTCAAGGGCCATAACAGGGTCATGGGGGGGGGGGGGGGGGTAATTCTCATATTTGTGAAGGGTAGTTTAGGAAAGAAAATAGAGAATCCTGCAGTAGCTGAAAGTAGAACCCCCTAGAACCTTCTAGATGGGGTTCTAATTAGAATTTCAGAAACTTAGTGGTATAACTTGGGTAACAAGTCAGTCCCTTAAGGACTTTAAGCTAAAACTGAAACTTAAGAAGAGGCTAAGGTGTAAAGTAAAAATCTGAAGGGTGCCCTAATATTTGCCTATAAAAGGCAGTATACCCTGCCTTGCAAGTTAAGTTTGGGGGGAGTGGAAAAATCTGAAAGAGGTTTTGAGAGGGAGAAGTTTAAGTTTAGAAATCTGAAAAGTTTAGAAAGTTTTAAGATCTGAAAAAATTCACAAAAAGTTCTGGAAGGCTAGAGATTCAAAAATTTGAAATTCAAAAGTTCAAATCAGTTCTTAGAAGTGTAGAGAGCAACATCTCTGGAAAACTCAAAAATTCAAACTCAAAGCTCCTGAAAATTACTGAAAATTCAGAAAAGAAAAATACACTGTTTCGTCCAGTTTCAAACAGCTGAAATTCACCTTTTAAGTTCTGAAATTAGTAGGAGGTTATCTGCTGGAGGTCACTTTGGTTCATCAAAATCTAGTCCTAAGTCAGTTGAATTTTAGTTGATTGAAGCCTATTTGGGAAGTGTACTGCATCTTGCTTTAATTTCCGGGGTTTTCGACTTGAATTTGCTGGTTTGCTGCTGTAAATTGAACCAGTGCTGTGTTGCCGCTGGTTTTAACTGCTGATTATTGCTTGCTGCTGCTGATTTCTTCTTCTTCTTATTTTGTTTGAATTCCAGGTATTATTTCAGCCTCACATGACATGTAAGATTGAGTCAAAGTTGATCAATGTTGGAAGAGATGATGAAATACAATATGTTCTCATGAATACCAGTACTCTAGTTTAGTTTAAACTCATATTATAGGTGTGTTTATGTGAACATTACATGATTTGTGCTAATTGGACTGTATGAACTATTTTCAGACTTGTATGGGTATTATACTAGCTGTAGCCTAGTTAATTTTAGTTCGCCTGTTATATTAACTTGAGGTTTGAGCTTAGATTAAGGTGTTGTTTGGACTGTACGAACTGTGTTTCAGACTTATATGAGTATAATATTAGCTATAGTGTGGTCCATTTCAGTCTAGCTATTCTGTTGGTTTGAGGCTTCAGCTAGATTAAAGTGTTGGATAGGAATAGAGTTCAAAATGAGCATGTGAAACAGATAGATCCTGTAATTTTGAATGTTAACCTTAAGCTTGAATTTCAGGAGGAGTGTTAAGTCTAAGTCTAACGAATATGTAAGCGATTCTATACTTCAATTCTAATTCCAGCATTTTGATTTTGAAATCAAAAGAATAACACTTCAGTATAATCAATTTTCCGTATTTGAGGTTTCAATATAAGTATCAATCACTTTAGTTTAATCATCGAATTTTCTAGATGTTTGTAGTAATCCATTAGCTTAGAAATAATTGGAATGTAAAAGTTGGAATTACGTCAGAAGCTGCTGATTCAACTGGATCTAAAATTTTCCTTTGTTGCTGAATTGATGAGTTCCACTATGAAAGAAGTTGGTAGTTTTAAAAGCCCAATTTTCCCTTTGTTACCTAAATTAATAAGCTCAATTTTGAAATACAATGTTGAAAGCCTATGGTTTTGCTGGTGGTCCAATTTCGAATTCTAAGATGCATGGGTTTATTTTAGGGTCAATTTCAAGGCCCAAGATGTTGAAAGCCTTGATTGAGGCTATAGATTTAAATTTAAATATAAGCTTTGGGCCTTTCAATTTAGGTGGCAGATTTGAACTAAGGGATTTTCAGCAATGGAAATTTCCCTTGTTTAAATTTGGACCTGATCTTGAGGCCCGAACCTTTTTCGAACATTTTAAATAATGATTAATTCATAATGTTAATTAATTAGGCCTTTAGAGACAATCACTAATAGAGAATAATAGTCCATTTTAGGATGACCCTTAAAATAAATTGAGGTGTGCCGTGCCAAATAAAAATTCATAAATTGCGTGGCCCTCTTGATTACGTCTTTAAAATCCTTAGAAATCGGGACGTGCCATTTAGCGAATTTTCATCGCCTCCCGCAAAACTAATAACACGTTAGCCACTTTAGGCGCGTTCTTTAATAATTTTACCTTCCTAAATTCGGGTGTGCATTTCATGTGACCCAAATCCAAATCCAAAACGTTGAATAAAATATGTTGAGGATTCGGGTGCATTTCATGTGACGTGATCCAAAAATATGTTTTAAACAACGTTCAATTTCTTTAAAATTAATTAAAAGCGGTAGATAATTTTAAAATTGCACTATAGGATGACATGTATTAAAATCAGATTTTCAGCCAATTATAATAGTTTAAGCGACCGTGCTAGAACCACGGGATCCGGGGGTGCCTAACACCTTCCCTCGGGTCAACAAAATTCCTTATTCAGAATTTCTGGTTCGCATACTCCATTCGGGAAGTCGAAATTTCCTCGATTTGGGATTCAAGATAAACCGGTGACTTGGGACACCAAAAGCCAAACCTATCCCAAGTGGCGACTCTAAATAAATAAATAATCCCATTTCGAATAATGTCACTTTAAATGGAAAAACTCCCTTATACACTATCCTTCGGGGTAGGTGTGTAAAAAAGGAGGTGTGACAGCTCTGGCGACTCTGCTGGGGACACGAACCCAGAATTTTGGTTCAGGGTTCAAGAATTCGAGCTTAGAATAACTGTTATATTTAGGGTGCACTTCGTGTAGCTTCTCTTCTGTTTAGAGTCTTTTCCCATTTAGAACGAGGTTTCGATAAGTTGCTAAGCCGGCGGAGCTTCTGTATCCCCGGTACGCTGCCTCCCCCTCGGCTCGAGTTGTCCGCTTGGGTAAACCAGGTCTAGACCAATAAACCTAGGGTTTAAACCTAGAAGAATAAAACCTCATGCCGGATCCCTAGTAGGACGTTTGTTTGCATCATATGCATTTGACTTAGGGGACTCAACACAGGGGTTGGGTCCGTCTAGGACAGGTGACCTGAATTGAAATGACCATCCTGATGCATCTTACGTGCTACTTGCGCATTTATTTGCTCGGCTTTGCATGTTGACCGGCTTGTATACAATGAGAGGAAACTGAGAAAAATAGCAGTGTTAGGACTAAGTGAGGGTAACCACTTGCTTTGAAAAACCAATGCCCAAATAGTACCGGAATGCTGCCGGATTTTGAAAACAGGGGAAAATAGAGAAAAAGATTTTTTAACAAATACCTGGTTTTGACAAAACGTTTTGACCGAACTACCCGGGTCTGCTTCTCACCGAATGTGAGATACGTAGGCAAACTTCATCGGTTCCGACCCCAATTTTCAAAAAATCCAAAAATATTTTCTTTCAGTTCTTTCTCTAGAAATCTTTCCTTAAAAAAAAATTCAAAAAAAAAGAAGAAGTTTTAAAACTCAAAAATGGTTTCCTTCTTTCTAATGTCTTTCATATGAATAAAAAGAAAAATCAATAAAAATCAAAATCCAAAAATACAGGTTTCCTTTATTTTGAAGTATTTTTTCAAAAATCCAAAAAAATCAGAAACAAAAATCCAAAAATACTCTTATTTTTTTTAGAAGTCTTTTTTTGTAACATTGAAGTCCAAAAATATTTTTGCTTTTCCTTAGAAGTACTTTTATAAATAAATAAAAGCTCAGAAATTCAAAATATTTTTCTTAAAGAAGTCCTCTTTCGAAAATTAAGAGGTTACATCCAAAATCAAAATATTTTCTTTCAAAATAAAAAATAAAAAAATTCCCTTTCTTCTTTTAAAGCACTTTTTTTAGAAAATTCCAAAGAACAAAATAAAATAAAAAAAAATCAAAATGTATTTCTTTTGCCTTAAAGCTTTCATGTTCTGCGTTTTATAAAAAGAAAAAAAAGGAGTTAGTTTACTCAATTCCCAATTTTGCTCGAACTACGCGGGTCTGATTCTCACCGGATGTGAGATACGTAGGCAAACGTCATCGGTTCCGACCCCAATTTTCAAAAAATCCAAAAAGATTTTCCTTTAGTTCCTTCTTTAAAAATCTTTCCTTAGAAAATTCGAAAAAAAAAGTAGTTTGTAAACTCAAAAAAAAAAAAAATGGTTTCCTTCTTTCTAATGTCTTTCATATGAATAAAAATAAAAATTAATAAAAATCAAAATCCAAAAGACGGGTTTCCTTCACTTTGAAGTATTTTTCCAAAACAGAAACAAAAATCCAAAAAAAATACTTTTTTTTTTCTTTAGAAGTCTTTCTTTTGTAAACGCCCATAAATATTTTGAAAAGTCCAAAAATATGTTTTGCTTTCCTTTAGATGTACTTTTGTAAATAAATAAAAGCTCAGAAATTCAAAATATTTTTCTTAAAGAAGTCCCTCTTTCGAAAATTAAGAGGTTACATCCAAAATCCAAAAATATTTTCTTTTTTTTCGTTAGAAAAAGAGAAAACAATTGAAAAACTCAAAAAAAAAAGGAAATCAAAAAATCACTTTTAAAATTCTCTTTCTTCTTTTAAAGCACTTTTTGTAGAAAATTCCAAAGAAAAAAAATATAATAAAAAAATAGTTTACTCAATTCCCAATCTGCCCGAACTACGCTGGTTTGATTCTCACAGGATGTGAGATACGTAGGCAACCCTCTTCGGGTCCAACCACCCTTTTGCAAAAATAGCCAAAAATACCAAAATTTTAATTTTCGTCACAAAATAAGTCAGGTGATGCCATTTTTGCTTAAAATAAGCCGAATGTCCCCAAAAGGGCGCCGGAAGGCCGTTTTTGCAAGAACAGCCACCTTGGGTCATTTTCAGTGGTTAGCGGTCACAGCCTTAAAATCTTCTTTCCCGAAGTGCTGAAAGGCCGTATCTGCAAAACCGAGTCTTTGTTTGCTTAAATAAAATTTTTGAAAAATAGCCACTTTTCCTTTTAGGTCAAAATAAACCATTAAAATACTCTTGAGATGTCTTTCTTTCATAAATAAAAATAAATACAAATTTTGAAAATTGAGTCTGAAAATATTTTTGCTCAAAAATCCAAAATATTTTTCGTAAACGTTCCTCTTCCGAAATTAAGAGGCAACTTTCAAAATCAAAAAAAAAAAAAAAAAAAATTTCTTTTTACTTCTAAAAATTCCCAAAGTTCCAATAAAGAGAAATTTTTTTTTAGAAGTCTTTCTTTCAAAAATCAAAAGAAAAATCAAAATCAAAAATCAAAAACTACATAGTTCCTGTTTTCTTTTTTTTTTTAAAAAGTATTTCTTTCAAAAATTCCAAAAAAGAGTTAGCTTATTCACCTTATTTGCAAGAACTACGCTTGGTCTGATTCATGCGGGTCATGATACGTAGGCAATCTCCATAGGATTCGACCGTAACCCTAAGAAAAAAGAAAAAAGGGAGGAAAGAAAATAAAAGAAAAACAAAAGAAATACGAGGGAAGGAAATAAAGGAAAAACAAGAGAGGAAAAGAAACGCAAAAGAAGAGAATAAGGAATCGAGAGAAAGACCATGGCAAAAGAAAAAGGAAAAGCAGAAAATGAAAAACAGAGGGAAAGGAAAAATGAGAGAAAAACAAAAAGAGAAAGAAAAGCAAGAAAAACAAAGAGTGGAAATCAAAAGAAGAGAAAATAGAAAAAGAAAAGCCGGGATGACGCATGCAACCGGTGCAAACATGTAGACATCCGTTTAACTGTATAGGTGCATCACACCGCAATGTGCGATTACCTATATGTTACTTGTCTCAAACTAACCGTGTGTTGTTGTCAATTCCAGCCTAGCTTTTAGAAACGGTGGTTGGTTGTGGTAAGCTGGCATCACATCAATACTTTACAAGATCGAAAGGAAGTGTGGAAATGTCTACAAAAATGACTTTGCCCGCAGTCCCCATCTCTGAGGACATCCCCATCTCGGGGATCCCAGCACCTGAGTCTGTCACAACGGAAGAGAACCGGATACTACGTCTCCGTCTCATGGAGATGTGGGACGCCTGGACCAATGGAAGGGAGCCTCCAAGCGCCATCCCTGGATTTCCCGAACTATTCCCTAGATCTGGGGGTACCTCCAATATCCCCATCAGCCACCCTCATACTCCGTTGGGACAACTACCACGACCGCTCACTTCGTCGGAACACCTTCTGAGGTCCGCCCCCAGGTGTTCCCAGCAGGAGCAGCTCCTAACATCTTCACTGCTCCACCATGCTCTGCTACAACGCAACCTTCACTGCAAAGGCCTGCCTTTGATCCCTCAGCTTTCACTTTCCAAAACCCTGTCTTTCCAGTGGACCCTCCTCAATACCCCATATATAATTACTCTCAGCCACTACCATTTGAGCTTACGCCAGGACAAGATCAAACTCCCAAAGCTCCTGAACAAGATGAGATGGCGAAAAGAATGAGGAGCCTTGAACAGAGTATAAAGAATATGCAAGGCTTGAGTGGGCAAAAAAATGTTTCTTATACAGATTTGTGCATGTTTCCTCATGTGCACTTGCCCTCGGGGTTTAAAACACCAAAGTTCAAAAAGTATGATGGGCAAGGCGATCCCATTGCCCACCTTAAAAAGTATTGCAATTAGTTGCGCGGGGCCGACGGAAAAGAGGAGTTGTTGATGGCGTACTTCGGGGAAAGTTTGGTAGGCATTGCCTCAGAATGGTATATGGACCAAGATGTCTCACGATGGCACATTTGGGACGATCTCACCAGAGATTTTGTAAGGCAATTTCAATACAACATCGACATCGCACCAGACAGGAACTCCTTGGCAAATTTGAAGAAGAAGCCCTCGGAAAGCTTCAGAGAATATGCTATTAAGTGGCGCGAACAGGCATCGAGGGTGAAACCTCCCATGGATGAAGTAGAAATGGTCACTGTTTTTCTTCAGGCCCAGGAAGCGGATTATTTCCAGAACATGATGTCAGCCATGGGAAAACCTTTTGCAGAGGCGATTAAGATCGGGGAAATGGTAGAAAATGGTCTGAAAAAAGGCCGGATTTTGAGTCAGTCAGCCATCAGAGCAACCTCCCAAGCCATCCAAGGCGGGTCTGGAGGAATGGCCAAAGGTAAAAAGAAAGAGGAAACGATTATGGCAGCATCAGGGGCAAGAAGATACCGGGCTCCTAGACCAGTGTTTTCCGAAAGAACCCCTCAACACTACTACCCTCATCCTGATATGACTTATGCTCCTCCACCTTATGCGGTCATGAACGCTCGACCCTTCGCCCGGCCGCAGCCACATGCCAATAGAAATCAAACTCCATTCCCAAGAAACCAGCCTCCTCATCAAAACCACTATAACCCCCGTCCTCCGCAGAATAACTTCCATCCTCGGGAACCACCCAGAAGACCAAACTTTACACCAATCGGTGAACCCTACTCCAGTCTGTTCCCGAAGCTTGTTCAAATGAATTTGCTGCAACCCATACCTCCAAACAGGCAAAACCCGGAATCACCATCCTATCAGCGGGGCGTCCGATGTGCTTATCACTCAGGAGTTGAGGGGCATGGTACAGACAACTGTTGGACATTGAAAAAAGCTGTGGAAGACTTGATAGAACAGGGAAAGATAGTGCTGAGGGACGAGGACGTCCCAAACGTGACTAACAATCCGTTGCCCACTCACAACAACGGGCCGGTAATCGGGATGATTTGTGAAGACAGGGAGTTTGATCCAGCCTAAAAGCTATAATTGCTATTGCCGATGTAGAAAAGAAGCCCAAGGCAGCCCTGAAGCAAGAAAAAGGGGAAAAGAGGAATAAAATCATCAAGACTGAACCTGAAAAGAAGGCCGAAATAAAAGCAGAGATGGAACCTCCTAAGAATGGAATTCTCTATGTTCCGCGAAGACGCCAAGAAAAACCACTAGTTGTGAGCGCTCCAAAGAAAGTTGAAGTGAAAAAGGGAACACAAATGTATGTAACGAAAGGAGCTTATGTGGTACGGGGGACAATTAAACCGCCTCGGCTGAATGAGCCAGTGGTTATTGGACGCGTACCACAGAAGCCGATGACGGATCCTGCCGCGGTGCCATGGAATTACCAACAGACACTGGTTACATACAAAGGAAAAGAAATATCGGGAGAGCTTCCAGGAAATACCTCTGTTGAGAAATATTCAAATATACAGGAGGTAAACAGTGCCACGCGAAAGCGCTTTCCTTCATAGAAGCCTGTGAGTACTGAGGAAGCGGAAGCTTTCTTCCAAAAAATGAAGATGCCTGATTACGAAGTAGTCGATCAATTGAGAAAATATCCTGAACAAGTGTCGTTGCTGTCACTAGTGACGAAGTCCCCTGAGCATCAGAAGATCTTAATGAAAACTCTGAATGAGGCGTATGTGCCAGTTGAAATTTCAGTCGAACAGCTTGAAAGAATGGCAGAAAGGTTCTTCGCCGTCAATCAAATCTCATTTAGCAAAAACGACTTGCCTCCCGAAGGAGCGGCTCACAACAAAGCCTTACACCTGACTGTCAAGTGTGAGGGCTACTATGTAAAGCGAGTCATGGTGGATGGAGGCTCGGGTGTTGACATTTTCCCACTCTCCACACTGCAGAGAATGGAAATCGGGACCGGAAAGATTCGTCCCAATAACGTCTGTGTGAGAGCCTTTGATGGCATTAAAAGGGATACCATCGGAGAAATTGATCTAATATTGACTATAGGCCCGGTGGACTTCGAGGTGACTTTCCAGGTGCTGGACATGGATACATCATACAATTTTCTTCTGGGAAGGCCCTGGATCCATGCTGCGGGAGCTGTACCCTCCACCCTCCACCAAATGGTGAAATTCGAGTATGACGATCAGGAAATTGTGGTCCACGGAGAAGACGAGCAGTCCATTTATCGGGACCCATCTATCCCATGTTTGGAAGCAAGGGAAGGAAGTGAACATATTGTTTATCGAGCTTTTGAAATTGTGGTGGTGGATCAGTACGAAGAAGGAAGTCCTTGTCCCCAACCTTTCTTGTCCAATGCTTCGATTATGGTGGCTAAGGAGATGATCAGACACGGTTTCAGGCCGGGAAAGGGCCTTGGAAAAGCTCTGCAAGGGATATCCGAGCCCGTGACTCTACCTACAACTGAAAAGTTCTTCGGAATAGGTTTCTTGCCTGGCCCAGAAGATGTACAATGGGCTGATGAGAGAAAGAAGGAAGGGTAGGTCTTGCCACAGCCACTGCCATATCTGTACGAGACCTTAGTTAAGCCAAAATACAATGAAGAAGAAGAGGATGAGGCCTTTACGGCCGAAGAGATTGAAGGGATATGTGGGGCAATGAGAAAGATATTATATGAAACCCACATGGTTCAGCCGGGAGAGGGCACTAGCACCACTGAGGTGTTATACATGGGACCAAGCGCCAAGCTTCAAAATTGGAAGGCTATGCCATGCCCGAGCAGGCGGGAGTCCCGGTAGACCCGTCCTGCTACTTTTTCTGCATCTCGAGTTATTCCAGGGTGTAACTCGGATGTTTTCTATAGTTTCTTGTCTTTAAATTCCCGAATGTGAACCCTGTTATCTTCAAAATTCCAAGAAATGAAATCAATATTTCATCGTTCATTTTTTCTGATTTTGCTATTTTTTCTCCTTCATTTCTTCTCTTTAGCTCTAATAATGCAGCTTTAAATAACATGACATGCTTGCGGACTTCATGTCTCGATCCCAAAACGCTGTCAGATTTTGAGATAATGAATCAAGAGTCGAAATGCAAAAAAGGTAACCTTGAGTAAATAAAACAAATAATTGGAACAATCGAAGGAAAATTGGTTGGCGGCTTGGAAAGGTCCATACATTACAAAGAGTGTGTTGTACTCAGGGCACATTCGGGCAGTTGTACCAACAAAGAATGGCCCGCGCTTACAACAAGAAGGTGCGTCCCCAGGAATTTTGAAGTGGGACAACTCGTGTTAAGATGCATTCTCCCTCATCACCAGGAAGCCAAAGGAAAATTTGCTCCTAATTGGAAGTGTCCATACAACATCCGGAAAATATTGCCGAGAGGAGCATTGTATTTGGGAGACATCGAAAGAAATGATCCCGAAACAGCTGTGAATGCGGATGCAGTAAAAAGGTACTATGTCTAGGCTCTCTGCGGTGTTGGTTTTTGTGCAATTGAGATGACGAAGGTTTTTCTTCTCGCTATCCAAACACTATTAACCCTTCGTAAACCCATTTGAGCCGGTTACCCTTCTTTGGCTACCCTCTTCCAAACCCGGAAGTATTATCGAAAAAAAAAGAGAAAAGAAAAAAAAAGAAAAGAAAAGAAAAGAAAAGAAAATATGATGGAAAAAAAAAGAAAAAAAAGAAAGAAAAGAGAAAGAAAATATGATGAAAAGAAAAAGAAAAAGAAACAAAAACAAAAACAAACAAAACAAAAACAAAAAAAACAAAATAAAGTTTCCTGAACTATGTTTGACTTGATTCCGAAAGGATACGTAGGCAGCCTCTCCCTGAGGTTCAGTCACACCAAAACAAAAATCCCAATTCCCCCCGAAAAATGAAACTGGGGCAGATGTTATAATGGTTCGGCCATGAATCCGCCAAAATGGTTCCAAAGTTGTAGTTCCCTCTAAAATCATTTACCTCAAAGACCTTATCCAAGTCCTTCCGATCAATTGGCAAAGGCAGGGAAGTGAAAAACATCATTGTTGGAATCTGATACAATTCAAATTGAGAGAAATAAAATGAGAGAGTCTTATCGATGAAAACCTTCGGACACCATAAGGCGATGGTGAGTAGAGAAAATGGAAAATGAGAGAGTCCGCTTAGTGAAAACTCGCAAAGAGCACTATCGTGCGACGGTGAGAAGAGAAATGAGAGAGGTCGATTGGCGAAAACCCGCAAAGGGCGCTGTCGGCCGAAAAGAAGACATATCACCACTGAAAGAGTCCTGGCAAGGTTCCCTGGCTTAGAAATGCGGATCAATGGGTTCGAGAAGTTGGAAGGTTTGTGTGGGTCGGGCATCCAGTCCAAGAAGCATGTCATGTTCATTCGAAGCCAGCATGCACCCCAGATAAGTCCTTCTTTTCCCCCGAAAGGGACGCTTCTCTTTAAAATCATATGCTTGCCTTTGGTATACTTCTTCCTTGAATCCCTTTCGGTTTAACTCTGATTCCGGGAATTATTACGAAGAAAAGGTAGCAGGACTGGTTTTATAGGGCTCCGCCTGGCAAAAGTCAAAGAAAATACCCAGCCTCAACGGGTGCGTCAAGCCAATCCCGACTGGCCATGGTGTTTGATGTTTTCAAAGTGAAGATATTGGAAAGGAAAGAAAGTCAAAAGCAAAGGTCCTAAGAGCAGAATAAAGTGAAAAGGCCAGAGCCCACAAGGGCAAGTCATCATGAAGTCCTAAAGTTGAGTCCTGTCAGTTTGAAAAGGGGTTCCCCCTCAAGGCCAGCAAGCAGCAAAGTTCTCAACGGAACTTGGGCCAGGATCAAGCAATTGAGATGATCAAGGCCACAAAACCAACCACCGTTTCAAACTAACAAATTGTTCTTTGTTGAAAACAGGTCTAATTCAAAGCAACCGTGCAAGAAGCAGGTGCAATCCAAAAGAAAATGAAATGCGCAAGCGCTGAAACAGTTTTGCAGCAGGAAAACGACCAAAAGGAAGTTCCCCCCCAAATTCTTTCATGCATTTTACTAAATAAAAAAGGAAAACATATAAAAAGGAAAACAAAGGAAAAAGAAAGAAGAAAAGAAATGAAAATGAAAATCCCAAAAGAAAAACAAATCATGATAGCATAGGACCCCATTCCTTAAATATCCCGGCATAACCCGAGGATCTCCCTGGCATAACCCAAGGAGCTTTTTCTTTCCAAATCCCGGCATAAACCGTGGACTTCCCTGGCATAACCCAAGGAGCTTTTCTCTTTCCATCCCAGATTAACCCGTGGATCTCCCTGGCATAACCCAAGGAGCTTTTTTCTTTCCAATCCCGGCATAACCCATGGGTCTCCCTGGCATAACCCAAGGAGCTTCTTTTTCTTTCCGTCCCGGCATAACCCGAGGCCCCTTTTTCTTTTCCGGCATAACCCGGTCATTTCCCAGCATAACCTGGATTCACTCACAAGGATACACAATCCTGATTTGATCGCTTAGATATGTGTTACAACTAACTCACGAAATTTTCCTAGTGAAAACTGGGGCAAAAAATTTCGTTCGTTTGTTTGTTTTGGTATCTTAAGTAGGTTGACCTCAAGACATAGGGTGCGAAATGACCGATGGAATGAGTCTAAATCCAGAATAAAGAAAAGAAGAAAAGAACAAAAAGAAATGAACTCAAATGTGAAGCAAACAAGGGTGCGGATTGCTCAAAATCTGATTGAAGTCACAAGCTCCGCTGATCCCGTTTTGATCCAATGCTGCCGAAAGAAACAAACACCTACAACTTACGAGCATCAAGATTCAGATCAGGGTCCACAGCAAAACTAGCTAAGACTCAAGATCAAATTTCAAGAGAATTATAGATAGGAATCTTATAACTCATAGTTGATAGGCATAGCTAGCTTAGCTTTGATTTTCCTTTTGGTGTAATAAGGAGGTCAGCAAGCAGTAGCAACAGCAACAGCAGTGAAATCACAGCTCCTGGTAGTCCCAGCTACCAAACTTTCCAGAACTACACTGACCTGATTCCTTTATAGCCAAGGATATGTAGGCAACCTTTGAAGCAGGGTTCGGTTAGACGGTTTTCAAAATGCTTCTCCTGGAGTGCCAAGCAGGCAAAAATCTCATAGTTGCTCATTTATGTTTTCCCGAAAACCCTTCGTGTCTCCGAGCAAAGAGGGGCAGCTGTGAGCACGTGATTTTTGCCGCGCTTAAATTACTCCTATAGAATTCATTAAAAGTAGAATTTTTCTTTTAGTATTTGAATTTTTAAGAATTAACTGTATGATTTTGTGTTTTGTTTGCATTTTTTGTGTGCATTATTAATAATAACAAAATTACTATATGAACATTTAGGATTGAATTTTTACATATTTTTAGGATTAATTAGTAAGTAGACTTGTACGAAAATACCAAAAATATCATAAAGAATTTTTGATTCGTTTGCTTGATTTTTAATTTGTTGTTTTAGGTTTGTTAATTTCTTAAGTTGATATTGGATTAATTATGTCCTAATTAGGTGTTATGGATTAATTGTGAGGTTTATTTTTAGTGTTAGAATTAAAACAAGAAAAAGAAAGAAAAGAAAAAATAAATAAAATTGAAAAGAAAGATTTTTCAAAGATTTAAATAGGCTGATTGGTTCATTTGGGCCATTGTTCAAATAAATAACACCAGCCCAAATTAAAGCCCCCCAAACCCACTTCAAAATGGCCCAGATCCGCCCCATACCCGGTCCAAACGACCATGTCCTTGAGGCCAATAAAACGACGTAGTATAGGAGGAATACCACGTCGTTTTGAGTTAGTAAAAGCCAAATTAATCCAAGCCCTCCATCCCTCCTAATCCGACGGCCCATAATTCTTCTTAATTTTAAATAAAACTGTCTGAAATACTTGAAAACCCTAGAGACCAAAAATCCCCTTCCTCGTACATCTCCGTCTCCCATCGCCGCCCACCATCAAACCATCGCGTCTCCGTCCGCCGCCGCCGGCCGGAAATCGCCTCCGCCGGCGGCGAGGCTCCGATGAGCCCCAAAAATACACCCTAGGTACCCCTCCTTCTCCTCTTTCCGAATCTACACTTCTTTTCCCTCAAATCCTAGCCAAATCATGTGTTTTCTCATGAAAACACATGATTAAAGACGGTTTTGGTCCAAATAATTCCAAGAAAAGCCTGACCAGATTCGAGTATGAGCCAAATTGTGAGGTATCTCATTTATTTTCTTTCCGTTCTTTCATCATTTTTAGTTTTATTTTCTGTGTGTCTAACTTTGGGTTCTGATCATGTAGTTTAATTTCCTATTTTGTTTGTGTGTTTGATTTCAATGATATGATTCATGTTTGCTACTGATTTTCTTTAGTTTTTATTTAGGGTTATAGTTTTAATTTTGTTCTTTAATGATTCTATGTTTGCTACTAATTTTCTTTAGGTTTTATTCATTTTTCTGTTGTTACAGTATAGCTCCAATTTGAATTGTTCATCTGTTCATCTATTGTTTTATTAGCTCAGTAATAAAATTAGCGTTAGGACATAGCATTAATTAGAATTAATTTCCAGCCCCAATTAGAATTAGTTAGATTTATTAATTCAAATTTTATGAGTTGTTTGGTTATAGCTGAACCTTTCCAGTCCCTGTGGTTGATTAACTAGGGTTATTTGATCAAGTTTAAGGGGCTGGGGGTTAGTAAACATAGGTTAATAATTTCAGAATAGTTTAGGGGTAGTTTGGGTACTTGGAATTGCATAGGAATGCTGTAGTTAAAGCTAGAACCCTCTAGAATCTTCTAAAATAGGGCCTTAGTCATAATTTCAGAAATTTAGAGCAATAACTTGAGAAACAAGTCAAAACATTAGGGGCTAATGAACAAAATCTGAAAATAAAAGGGGGAAAATGAGTGAATGCATTCTAGAAGCTTCCTTCCCTTTTCTTGCCTATAAAGGGCAACCTACATACCTTCATTTGCAAGTTTATAGTCTCTGAAAATTGTCCAAAATTTCCAGCTTCTAATTTTCCCCCCAAAAACCATTTCTGCAAATCTGAGCCTCCAAATTTGAATTTCAAATTCAAAGAAGTTATAAATCTGAACTCTTATAGTTCAAAAACTTCTTTTAGATCCTAATTTCCTCCAAAAAGCCAAAAACAAACAAAAATACAGTAGAAAATTCCAAAAGAAAACACTGTTTCATTAAATTTTCTAGGTTAATTTTGAGTTTTAGGCATTGATTCTCACCTCTCAGCTTGATTCTTAATTGCTGAAACTTCGGAAGTGGCTTGGCTTCAATTTCGAGTTGAATTTGGGTTATTTGAGTCAAATTTTGGTGTGTTTGCTTGTTGTGTGAATTGCTGGACTTCATTTGCATACTAATCCTGGGTTTTGAGATTAATTTTGAGCTGTTGTGACCTGCTGGTTGCTCCTGTTGATTAATCAAATTGCTGCTGACCTTCCTCTTCTCCTTTATTTCATTGTAATCCAGGTACACGCTCGAATTTGGTTTGATGTAACTTTGAAGTGGAGATGAAATGAAAGATGCTCGAATATTTGCATATTTGCTTCCTAAATTATGTTTGCTTGGATTGTTATGTAGTAATAGCTAAATAGATATTAGAGTTTAATATGATTTGATTTTAATCCATGTGCACTTGAACCCTGGGCTGTATAATCTGGATTGTTCCTGGACTATTTTAGACTGTTGTTAGACTATCCTAGACTGCTTGGACATTATTGATGAAGTGTAGTATTTTGCGATAATAAATTCAATCTGGCTAAAACTGATCGTAGAAGCTTCATGTGCTGGATTAAATGGTAACGCATAGTCATAGTCTTTAAAGTTTAGAACCAGCTTTGTTAAACATCAGTTTGAAATCCTATATTTAAATGTCATATGAACTCATAAGTAATTGTATAAAGTCCTGTTGTATCAGTTGGCATTCGATTAGTATGAAATCCTTTTGACTGAAGTGTAGTAATTATATAGTTTAAAGTAAGTAATTGTAAGTTTGAAGTGTTACCTGCTGTGTTAAAATCCAAAACTTGTTTGAATTCGATTCTGGACCTAGAAGAATAGCCCAGTTATGCAAGAATCAGCCCAGAATTTATGAACTGATATTTGCCCATTTGCCCATTGATGGAGTCTCGCGCAAATTGGGCTCACACTGAAGCCCAGTTGCCAGACAGCGACATTTACAAATCCTAGGCTAACATTCAAGGCCCAAAATTGTTAAGTCCAAAAATCCTTTAAACTATATTAGGAATATGGGGATTGATTTGCAAATAAAATTTAGGTTCTCGAGTTAAGTAGCGGGTTCAAATTAGGAGGGTTTTCCCCTTTTGTTTGAATTCGGACTTGAACCCGAGACCCGAATTTATAAATATAAATTAATTAGGCCCTTTTAGAGACAAACAAATAGAAAATCTTAGCTTGCTTTAGGTTAGCCATTAAATAATAAATGGAGATGAGCCTCGCCAAACAAAATGCACAAATCGCGGGGCCCTCATTAAATGTTTAATTAAAAATACTTAGAATTCGGGGCGTGCCGTTTAGCGAATTTCACAGCCTCCCGCAAAGACAATAACACGTTAGTCGTCATAGGCGCGCTTTATATAATTTTACCTTCCTAAATACGGGTGTGCATTTCATGCAACCCAAATCCAAATCCCAAAATGTTGAATAAGAATGTGTCGAGGATCCGGGTGCATTTCATGTGACGTGATCCAAAAACACGTTTTTANCTCATCAGGCTCATCACTTCCCATTTAATAAATGTCTGAATGTCATAACATTAACCTAGTACTCCATCTTATGTCATCTCTTCCACTCCTATCTCTCACCGCCGCCGCCGCCACCGAAAATCGCCATGCGGCGGCGACTGACCTCCAAATCGCCTGAAAACTTGACCAAATAACCACTCTCATGTCCCCATTCCAAATACACTGTTATTTTCTTTCCAAAACTACCCCTCCTCTTCAAATCAAAGATCGAAGGCAGCACTGAAGTATTCTCCTTCTTCTCTCTTTCAAGCTCCGATTTGGTTCTTCTTGATGTTGTGCGCATTGACCAACTTCGATGGAAAGCCACGGGGTTTAGAGGTTCGTTTGCGCGTAATGGCCAGGTATGCTCATAATTTTTCGATGGGCCTTCATCTCTGTTTCTCCTTCATTCTTGGCTCATAATGGGAACTGTGACAAAGAGCACATGCCATTGGAGAAATCCAGGCTAGTGCTCAAAGTTAAAGTTCACATCATGAAGTCAAAGCCTTCCACACCAGTTCTATGGTTTGTAAGCCATCGATCCAGTAAGTATCCATTTTCTTCTGTGTTATTTCTTTTCTTTTCAGTCTCGTTTGGATTAGTTCTTTGGATTAATTTGGGTCAGATGATGAAATAGGTCTTGTTCAGTCGTTTTTATTCAGCTTGCCTGGTTGATAGTTATGGCTAGATTAATTAAAATCGATTTCTATTTTGTTCCAATTATTTGAGTTCTTTGGATTCAATGTCCTTGGCCTTTCTTGCTTCTGTT
The DNA here is from genome assembly GCF_001879085.1 of Nicotiana attenuata. Classification (NCBI taxonomy): domain Eukaryota; kingdom Viridiplantae; phylum Streptophyta; class Magnoliopsida; order Solanales; family Solanaceae; genus Nicotiana; species Nicotiana attenuata. The sequence goes on from NW_017671669.1 coordinate 231,282, forward strand.
TTCATTGGCCTGGACAGCCCTGTTCAAAGCTTTAGAGCTCGATGACTGATGGCCTGAAAGTTGTTGGAATTGGGCTACATTATTCAGGCCCATAAGTTAAACAGGGTTTGGTTTATAAGTTGACCCATTGGAGACCTTTTAAGGGCCATAACAGGGTCATGGAGGGGGGGGGGGGGGTAATTTCTCATATTTGTGAAGGGTAGTTTAGGAAAGAAAATAGAGAATCCTGCAGTAGCTGAAAGTAGAACCCCCTAGAACCTTCTAGATGAGGGTTCTAATTAGAATTTCAGAAACTTACTGGTATAACTTGGGTAACGTGTCAGTCCCTTAAGGACTTTAAGCTAAAACTGAAACTTAAGAAGGGGCTAAGGTGTAAAGTAAAAATCTGAAGGGTGCCCTAATATTTGCCTATAAAAGGCAGTATACCCTGCCTTGCAAGTTAAGTTTGGGGGGAGTGGAAAAAATCTGAAAGAGGTTTTGAGAGGGAGAAGTTTAGAAGTTTAAGTTTTAGAAATCTGAAAAGTTTAGAAAGTTTTAAGATCTGAAAAAATTCACAAAAAGTTCTGGAAGGCTAGAGATTCAAAAATTTGAAATTCAAAAGTTCAAATCAGTTCTTAGAAGTCTAGAGAGCAACACTCTAAAAAACTCAAAAATTCAAACTCAAAGCTCCTTAAAATTACTGAAAATTCAGAAAAGAAAAATACACTGTTTCATCCAGTTTCAAACAGCTGAAATTCACCTTTTAAGTTCTGAAATTAGTAAGAGGTTATCTGCTGGAGGTCACTTTGGTTCATCAATATCTAGTCCTAAGTCAGTTGAATTTTAGTTGATTGAAGTCTATTTGGGAGGTGTACTGCATCCTGCTTTAATTTCTAGGGTTTTCAACTTGAATTTGCTGGTTTGCTGCTGTAAATTGAACCAGTGCTGTGTTGCTGCTGGTTTTAACTCCTTATTATTGCTTGCTGCTGCTGATTTCTTCTTCTTCTTCTTATTTTTTTTCAATTCCAGGTATTATTTCAGCCTCACATGACATGTAAGATTGAGTCAAAGTTGATCAATATTGGAAGAGATGATGAAATACAATATGTTCTCATGAATACTAGTACTCTAGTTTAGTTTAAACTCATATTATAGCTGTGTTTATGTGAACATTACATGATTTGTGCTAATTGGACTGTATGAACTATTTTCAGACTTGTATGGGTATTATACTAGTTGTAGCCTAGTTAATATTAGTTCGGCTGTTATATTAACTTGAGGTTTGAGCTTAGATTAAGGTGTTGTTGGACTGTACGAACTGTGTTTCAGACTTATATGAGTATAATATTAGCTATAGTGTGGTCCATTTCAGTCTAGCTATTCTGTTGGTTTGAGGCTTCAGCTAGATTAAAGTGTTGGATAGGAATAGAGTTCAAAATGAGCATGTGAAACAGATAGATCCTGTAATTTTGAATGTTAACCTTAAGCTTGACTTTCAGGAGGAGTATTAAGTCTAAGTCTAACGAATATGTAAACGATTCTATACTTCAATTCTAATTCCAGCATTTTGATTTTGAAATCAAAAGAATAACACTTCAGTATAATCAATTTTCCATATTTGAGGTTTCAATATAAGTATCAATCACTTTAGTTTAATCATCGAATTTTCTAGATGTTTGTAGTAATTCCTTAGCTTAGAAATAATTGGAATGTAAAAGTTGGAATTACGTTAGAAGCTGCTGATTCAACTGGATCTAAATTTTTTCTTTGTTGCTGAATTGATGAGTTCCACTGTGAAAGAAGTTGGTAGTTTTAAAAACCCAATTTTCCCTTCGTTACCTAAATTAATAAGCTCAATTTTGAAATACAGTGTTGAAAGCCTATGGTTTTGCTGGTGGTCCAATTTCGAATTCTAAGATGCCTGGGTTTACTTTAGGGCCTATTTCAAGGCCCAAGATGTTGAAAGCCTTGATTGAGGTTATAGATTTAAATTTAAATATAAGCTTTGGGCCTTTCAATTTAGGTGGCAGATTTGAATTAAGGGATTTTCAGCAATGGAAATTTCCCTTGTTTAAATTTGGACCTGATCTTGAGGCCCGAACCTTTTTCGAACATTTTAAATAATAATTAATTCATAATGTTAATTAATTAGGCCTTTAGAGACAATCACTAATAAAGAATAATAGTCCATTTTTAGGATGGCCCTTAAAATAAATTGAGGTATGCCGCGCCAAACAAAAATTCATAAATTGCGTGGCCCTCTTAAATTACGTCTTTAAAATCCTTAGAAATCGGGACGTGCCATTTAGCGAATTTTCATGGCCTCCCGCAAAACTAGTAACACGTTAGCCACTTTAGGCGCGTTCTATAATAATTTTACCTTTCTAAATTCGGGTGTGCATTTCATGTGATCCAAGTCCAAATCCCAAAACGTTGAATAAAATATGTTGAGGATCCGGGTGCATTTCATGTGACGTGATCCAAAAATATGTTTTAAACAACGTTCAATTTCTTTAAAATTAATTAAAAGCGGTAGATAATTTTAAAATTGCATTATAGGATGACATGTATTAAAATCAGATTTTCAGCCAATTATAATAGTTTAAGCGACCGTGCTAGAACCACGGGATCCGGGGGTGCCTAACACCTTTGATCACACCCCACTATGCCTTATAAAAAGGGCAATGCGGTCGTTGCAAATATAATCCGGTTTACAAGTCCGGAGTCGAATCCCACAGAGAACTAAGATTTAGCTACAGCTGTTCACTATCACCAAGAAGACAAGCTTGAACAATTCCTAACTTATAGATATTAAGATTCTTGTGTTTAACTAATTAACTAACAAATTTAAATAGTAAATTAACAACTAATGATACTGAGGGTTAGAGAAAAGATTAAGGAGGTCTAGAGTTATGATTTCCCCTATTGTCGGAATCCTTCCCGCTATGTCTTCTATAATTTCGCCTAAGTATTCTCTACCGATCATGAGCACTCTTATTACCGTAAATGTCTTCCGAATAATTACGACAATTTACTAGACGCACTCTCCCGAGCTACGCTAGCTGGCTTTTAATACAGCTCACTTCAGATCGCACCCAAGGCTTCGTTATCCTTAATCCCGCCTTTAAACCCTCGGTTATTGATCCTCATATACTT
>NW_017671669.1:236080-245787 GCF_001879085.1 Nicotiana attenuata
TTTTTTTCACAACAATCCAACTATTTTGTTTTCAATTCAAGTGGCTCTCCTTTTTTCAAAACAGTGCACCTTTCTCCTTATTTCATTAGTTCCACTCAAAAGCCAAACCAACCACCCCACACTTTAACTTTTACAAAGTTCATAAATAATTCAAGTGCTCATGAGAGGTTACAATGGCTCAAATAGATGGTTAATTCCAACAAATGGATAAGGCTTGTAATGTGGCTGCCAAGAAATAGGATTATAGGCTCAAAGAGGTTAACTAAGATACATAACAATTAGGTGGGTAAAATAACATATCTGGCTCAACAAGAAAACGCCTATATCACTTCCAAGACTGAACAACACTACTATTTCGCTTTGCAAACACACGGGGCAAGTTCTAGGCATCAAATGCACTGCACAGAATAACACTTAAACCTCACACACACATGGCACATAACTCACTCAGGATTGGTTTCATCAAGACACTCTAGTCAAAGCAGTTTAGCAACGTTAAAATTATACAATTTAAGGTACTTCTACAAGAGTCAAAAACTGAGCCTAAGCGTCACACCCAAATTACTCAATATTCTCAAAGGCATAACAAAGTCAAGAGATATTGCTTCATTTCAAAACAAAACACAATGGCTCCTATTCCTAAAAAAAACTAACTACACCCGGTTCAAATAAAACCCTTGGAAAAGAACCGCGGCACAAAGAAAAACCAAGGGGGAATTGCTACACTACCTAACAAAAGAAAATCTTTTTATTTTATTTTTTCTTTAGACTTAAATCCCTCAAGAAAATTGTCTAATAAATCCATCGTCGGGAAAAGTCCAATCCTTTTTTTTTCTTAACAAAATAAATAAAAATTTATTCAATTAAACTAACACAACTAAAATAGCATAGAAAGTCACCCAAACAATCTCCTCACCCCACACTTAAAAATCTGCATTGTCCCCAATGCACACCATACTAATAAGAGGGTAATAGAAACTCCCTGGTAGGCCAAAGGCCGAAGCACTAGTAGCTTATGGGGTACTCAGACTTCTCCCAAGCTTGGTCCTTCGTGCGGGTACCTCACACTTAGTTCCAACCATTTGGTTTGTTGTTGCATCCTTCCAATACCTTTTCTTTCCATGCTCCTAGAAAATAAAAAATTGACACTACAAAAATAATACAATTAAAAAAATAAAAAAAAATAAAAGAAAGCAATAAAGCTGGGTTGCCTCCCAACAAGCGCTTGATTTAACGTCGCGGCACGACGTGAATCACTTTCTGCCTCCACTTTGAACATATGAATCGGACCCCAAGTTTTGATTCTGCTCTATGATCATGCTCCTGGGGTGGTGGAACGAATCTGACTGGCCCAATAAAATAATGTAGTATTCTGCACTTCTTGGCCTTTATATGAGGTGTGTAATCCCGACTTTCTGGCAAGAAGAATTCCAGAATGTAAGCACTTTGTTCCTCGTTCCTTGACTCCTCAAATGGCTCGGACGACTCTATTTCCATAGCATCATCTAAACACAATGTGGAAAAATGCTTGGAGTGAGGACCAATGCGCTCAACTACATGAACATTGGGACTATCTACATTCTCAACACTAATGACAATAGAGTCAACTAAATATGTATCCTCAATATCCTTGGTTGACTCTAGTATCTCTTCTACAACATCGACATCCTCAAAATCTAGTGTGATTGATTGTTGGTGTTCTACTCTAGCCTCCTCCTCTAGCTCATCAATTTCTGTATCTAATTCACGCTCTTCTTGGATACTATTCACAATATTGGCTTGTTGAGCATTAAAAACTTCAACCAGTTGACTCATGTGAACTTTCAAGTTGTGAATAGTTTCCTCCTGCCTTTCTATCCGCAGTAGTAATTTACTCTGTTGTTCCAAAATGCACTTTAACATATCTTCGAGCTTCTTTAGGTCAGCTTCCCTAGGTTCCATGTTCCTATTAACTTCACAAGAAAAAGAAGAACCATCAAAGTTGGGGGAAGATAAGAACTATAAGAACAATCATGAAAGTGACCATTTTGACCACCACACATATCACACACATTCCACACATAAGATTGAGTTGGTGCACAAAACTCGCTCTCAGGAATATTTTGATAATTTTGCCCTGGGTAGTTTCCTTCACAATATGCATAAGGAGGATCAAAAGTAGAATTACCAACAACAAAATTCTCATAATTCCATGATGTCATGTTTCTCAAATAAACAAATAAAACTAAAAATAAAAAAAAATAAAAAAAATCAAATAATAAAATAAAAGTCCAAACTTGAAACCTAGCAATATGTACACCTACAACTATACCGTTAGTTCCCCGGCAACGGCGCCAAAATTTGATCACGCCCAACTATGCCTTATAAAAAGGACAATGCGGTCGTTGCAAATATAATCCGGTTTACAAGTCCGGAGTCGAATCCCACAGAGAACTAAGGTTTAGCTACAGCTGTTCACTATCACCAAGAAGACAAGCTTGAACAATTCCTAACTTATAGATATTAAGATTCTTGTGTCTAACTAATTAACTAACAAATTAAAATAGTAAATTAACAACTAACGATATTGAGGGTTAGAGAAAAGATTAAGGAGGTCTAGAGTTATGATTTCCCCTTTTGTCGGAATCCTTCCCGCTATGTCTTCTATAATTTCGCCTAAGTATTCTCTACCGATCATGAGCACTCTTATTACCGTAAATCTCTCCCGAGTAATTACGACAATTTACTAGACGCACTCTCCCGAGATACACTAGCTGGCTTTTAATACAGCTCACTTCAGATCGCATCCGAGGCTTCGTTATCCCTAATCCCGCCATTAATTCCTCGATTATTGATCCCTCATATACTTTGGGAGTGGTGTTGTTTAACAATTACCTAAATATGCACTCTCTCCCGAGTTATGCATACTAAATAGGCACAACTAATTGAGAGCTCTTCAACCAACCACAATATAAATGTAGTTGAACAAATAGAGAAAAGCTATGGCTCAATTATATAAAAACATAACAAGAATTTATCCTACAAAAGGTTCTATCAAAACTCTAGATAACAAATTAGCTATTCATAATAGTATGTAAAACTACAATACTAAAAGTCATAACCAACAATTAAAAATAAGAAAAGGAAGGAAAAACTCGTAGAAGAATTCCCCGCCTTTCTCCTCGCGTGTTCTTGCCTCCAAGGGTGTTGTCTAACCCTAAAGTAGTGTCTCTGCCTCCTTAGGTCTAATTTATGTCGAAAATATGTCCCCCCTCTCTTCAAAATAGGTTTAGGACCCCTTTTATACAAGTTGGAATAGCGTAGGGCCGAAATAACCTTGTCCCGAACGAAATAGGACTTCTTTTTGACGCCTGGAGCGGCGCGGTCGCGGCCAAAACGCGGTAGGACCGCGGCTAGACAAGCTCTCTGATTTTCTGCCGCGGTCAGTTCCGCGGCCGCGGTTTATACCGCGTTTGTCACCCTATTCCGTTCGGTATTTGGAAAACCGTAAAACATGAAAGTTGTAGCCCTTTGAGTTAGCTTTCCAAACATATATTGTAGAGCCCAAATGGAGTTCTGAGCAAAAAGTTATGTCTATTTTACTGGATAGTGTGCAATATGCCTCCTCAAGTCTTCGTTCGTACTTAATTATCAAATTTGACCCCCGAACACGATCCGGGCTTAATTCCTTGAGCTTTTACTCAGACTTCAAAGCTTCAAGTCACTTAAACTCATTCCATAACATCTATATAGCTCGGAATCACACCTACAAGGCATAAAACACACAATTAGTGCAAAACACTAGCGATTAAAGCGCAAACTCAATTAAAGTGCAGTAATTTCGAGTGTAATAAGCAACTAAAATATGCAATTATAGCCTATCATCAACCTTCCTTCGGGTCAACAGAATTCCTTATTCAGAATTTCTTGTTCGCAGACTCCATTCGGGAAGTCGAAATTTCCTCGATTTGGAATTCAAGATAAACCGGTGACTTGGGACACCAAAAGCCAAACCTATCCCAAGTGGCGACTCTAAATAAAGAAATAATCCCATTTCGAATAATGTCACTTTAAATGGAAAAACTCCCTTATACACTATCCTTCGGGGTAGGTGTGTAAAAAAGGAGGAGTGACAATGTCAGTCTTTCTTCACCTGCTTAAGGTCGCTCTCAGTTTTATATATATATATATATATATATATATATATATATATATATATATATATATATATATATATATATATATATATATATATATATCTCGACATTGGCTCACATCGGCCAGGAATCGACGAGGGTTTCACAACCTTGAAATCGGAAGTGAGATCACACACCTCGGAAACACATTCCTCGATATGTGGCTCCACCAGCGTCTTGTCGCCGGCCGGCCGCAATTAAGAAGCTTTCTCATTTTGAGGAACGGTTTTTGATGTTTTTGCCATCTTTATATGGATTCAGGGAAAGAAAAAGGTGAGATTTGTCGTTGGTAACTGATGATAGGCTATAATTACGTATTTTAGTCGATTATTACACTCTAATTTACTGCACTTTAATTGAGTTTGAGCTATAATCGTTAGTGTTTTGCACTAATGGTGTGTTTTATGCCTTGTAAAAGTGATTCTGAGCTATGTAGATGTTATGGAATGAATTCAAGTGATTTGGAGCTTTGAAGTCTGAGTAAAAGTTCAAAGAATTAAGCCGGGATCGTGTTTGGGGGTCAACGGATGATAGTTAGAGCGAACGAAGACTCGAGTAGGCATATTGCACACTGTCTAGTAAAATATATATAACGTTTTTCTCAGAATTCCATTTTAGCTCCACAATATATGGTTGGAAAGCTACCTCAAAGGGATACAACTTTCATGTCTTACGCTTTTCCAAATTCGAAACGGAACAGGGTGAAAAATGCGCGTCAATAGCGCAATTGCGCTCAGGTCGCGCTCGTCAGGCAGAACACTGGGCCACTAGCGCGATCGCGCTAGTCAAACCCGGGAAAAATGTCCTTTTTCAAATTGGAGAAGGTATAATTGTTTGGGCCCAACCCTACTTGGTATATATACATGGAAAAACGGTATTTTGAGGCAGGAGGACGTTTTTGAGAGGAAAACACAAGCACAGAGCCGCCGTGGAGGCCGGGTTTCATCTTTTCTTCCACCAACTTAGTAATTTTTATGTTTCTTTGTATGATTTGTTATTTTTCTACCATGTCTATGTGGAGCTAAACTTCACGTTCTAGGGTTGTGGTTCTTTCATGACTATTGTTATTCGGATATTGATTTTGATTCCTTAGTTTATCATATTGGTTTATTTATTCAATCCTGCACTTAATTATTTGATTGCTTGATCACCAATTGAATACTATCTACGAATCTAGAGTTGAACTCGAAAGTGGGAATTCTAGATTGCATATAGGATTGAGTAGAGCAAGTTCTTGAACCTGGGCATCGGGCAACGAATTCGCGGTTAGGATAGACATATACCTAATTGCCTTGCTTGGTTGATTTACAGGAATTATAAATGCGTTCTTGTTGATTCTAACTCCATAGACATATAGGCGTTAGGTTAGCTTGAATAGGCGAGTAAGAACTTGACAGATTCTTATGAGCAGTATTAACCTTGTCAACCAATAAACTAGATAAATTAGTTAGTTAATTCAATTGAAGAATACAATAGGAATGTTAGATAGCCCATAACCCTAGATCGTTTTCATTACATTGATATCATAAAAATCTGTTCTTCCTCTGTTCAAAGTTTATTATTTATATTTCTTTATTTAATTAGTTTAGAATCAAATATTTCTAGGTTTAATTCTTGTTTAGATAATTAGGATAGTCTAATTTAGTTAATAGTTAATCACAAGTCCTCGTGGGATCGACATCCGACTTTTAGTCACTTTATTACTTGATGATCACGTGCACTTGCGTGAGTGAGTTTGGCCGCAACAAGTTTTTGGTACCGTTGCCGGGGACTTAGAAATTAACTATTTTTCTAAATTAGACTTTTACTTTTATCTTTACAAGTTTTTTTTCTTCTTCTCTTTTTGTAAATATTTTTAATTTTATAACTATTTGACTTTTCTCCTAGTGTGTTTCTAATCCTCTCAACATGACATCTGGGAGGTCTGAATTTGAATATGGGAGTAAGGGTTGGTATTGAGACGTATATTCTTGATTAGGCGAATATGCGGAATTGGTCTAAGGAGAGAGATGAACTTGCACATAAAATTGATAATTTTTGCTTGGCTGTGCATAACTTAGATGCAGATTTGAGCACAAAGGTTGATGCGTGTAACGCCCAACAAATTAATAATGAGTTGTGTGAAGCTGAAAAAAATCTTCTAGACCAAATTGAGGAGCTAAAACGAGAATACCAATCACTAGACCATGTTTTTCTTGAGGGTGCCAATATTGAGAAGAGTGCTCTAGAGTCATGTGAGGGAGTAGATAACATTACTTTGGGAGACTTGAGTGTGTGTAAATATGGGGACGCAAATAGTAGTAAAATTCATGAGTTAGAGCGCATTAGACCTCATTCCAATTATTTTTCCACATTGTGTTTAGATAGTAAGATATAATCGAGCCATCTGAGCCTATGAGGGAGTCAAAGGGTGAGTATGAGAGTGTCTATATTCTTGAATTTGTTGTGCCAAAAAGCAAAAATTACATTCCTCATCTAAAGGCCAAGAAGTGCAGAGTAAAAAAATTATTACTTGGCCTGGTTATCATTGTAGCCCCACCACTGGAGCATAGCCGCAGACTGGATGCCATGTTAGCGGTACAATTCATATGTTCGAGGTGGAGGAAAAAGTGGTTCACGTCGTGCCGCGACGTTAAATTAGGCGTTTGTTGGGAGGCAACCCAACTTTACTGCTTTCTTTTATTTTTGTTTATTTAATTTATTTTTATTATTTTGTAGTATTATTTTTGTGTTTTGTAGGAGTAGGAGCATGGAGTCAAAGCCAATAGGCATGTGCAAAAGTGTGCAGGAGGTTGAAACTAATTGTGAGGTACCCGCACAAGGGATCATACCTGGGAGAAGTCTGAGTATCCCTTGAGCTGCTAGTACTTCGGCCTTTGGCCTTTCAGGGAGTTTCTTGTCCACCCTTGTTATTTTTGCTTTATTTGTGCATTGAGGACATTGCATAATTTTAAGTGCGGGGTGAGGAGAATGTTTGGATAATTTTTTGCTCTATCCTAGGTTAGTTGTAGTATTCTTTCTTAGTGTAGTAGATTTTATGTAAAGAAAAAAAAACAATATTTGAAAAAAAAACAAAAATAAAAAAAAGTAGAAAATTTGGACTTTTCCCGACGATGAATTTTGTGGACACTTTTCTTGAGGGATTAAAGTCTAAACAAAAATTCAAAAATATGTCTTCTAGTTTCCTTTAGGTAGTAATAATCCCCTGTGGTTTTTCTTTGTGCCTCGGTTCTTTTTCATGGGATGTAGTTTAAACCGGGTAGTAGTTTTTCCTTTTATATTTTTTTTTATTTTTTTTATAGTAGATTAGAATTTAGGTAATAAATGGAGGAATAATGATGAACCTAGGCGCCCTTGACTTGTTTGATAGTAGCATATTTAGGCTTTGGCATGTGTAGTATCTTCCCTATGATTTGAAATTATTGATGATGCCTTGCTTACTTGGATAGCATGTTTTGTGACACCTACGTCTCATTTTCTTGACTTATGTTCACTTTGTGCTTAATGCTTAATATCTCGTGACTCCGTGAATACTTGTATTTGTTTGAGAGTCGGAATGAGACCGTTCTTAGTGAGTCATGTGCCATGTGTGTTGAGGTTTTTGTATAGTCTATGTATTGTACTTGTGTTTAGAACTTGCCCGGTATGTGAGTTGAAGCGAAATTTTAGGTGATGCTCGGTTTGAAAAATGATTTTAGGCTTTATTTGATCTTTTGAGCTTATTGCTTATCACAAATAAAACTTATCCCTAGTTAACCCTTTTGAGCCTATTGACTTTTATTTGGCACCCACATTACAAGCATATACCCTTTTTGTTCTTAAATTGAATTGTTTTGATCCTTTTACCTTTTAAAGCACTTTAATTGTGAGATGAGCGCTAAAAGAAGTAAGAAGGAACGAAGTGTGGGGTGACTTTTGAGTGGAACCAATAAAAGGAAGAAAGGTGCACTTATTTTTTTAAAATAATACACCACTAGCGGAAATTGAAAAAAAAAGAATAATCTGGAAAAAAAAATAGAAAAAAGAAAAATAGAGATGAATAAAATGTTGTCTTGTTCTTGCTAGTGGGTATGAATTAATGTAGTGCTTAAAGAAGAAGGGAGCATTTTTGGGGTGATATTATTTGTAAAATTGAAGTGGTGTTGAAGAATTTGCGCTTAAAGTTGATTATATGATGTGTTAAAGTGCTTAGGAGGGTTAGTCACTATTCCTAAATATATCCTAACCGTCCCCTTAGCTCACATTACAACCATGAAAAAGACCTAATTGATTTTATATCGAGCGAACCTACATTAGTAGAGATTTACATTAAGGCAAGCCTATGGTACCAATTACATGCATGTGACTTCTTTTGTGAGGGTGAGCGATTTTCTTTGATATATGTGAGCATGAGATTCGAATGTGTGGATTGATTTTACTTTCTTTGCTTTGGTTGTGAGGGCACATGGTTTCACGAAGGATAGGTAACATTATTAGACTTCTCTAGGATATTGGGTGTTCAAGCCATGAGTGCATTGTGACATTGAGTCGGTTTTTGTGGCTAGGATTGTTGTGAGCATATTGTCTTTGTTTGAATATTTTTGAAGAATGACATAAGTAAAGGGAAGTGTATGATGATTGCATATGCTAGCGTTTAATTGTTGCTATCAACCATAATCATTGGTGTAGTGTGCTTCGAATATGTTAAGTGCTCATAGATAGAGTAAATTTTTGGTTGACTCGAGGACGAGCAACGTTTAAGTGTGGGGTGTTGATGATAGGCTATAATTACGTATTTTAGTCGATTATTACACTCTAATTTACTGCACTTTAATTGAGTTTGAGCTTTAATCGCTAGTGTTTTGCACTAATGGTGTGTTTTATGCCTTGTAGGAGTGATTCCGAGCTATGTAGATATTATGGAATGAATTCAAGTGATTTGGAGCTTTGAAGTCTGAGTAAAAGTTCAAGGAATTAAGTCGGGATCGTGTTTGAGGGTCAACGGATGATAGTTAGAGCGAACGAAGACTCGAGTAGGCATATTGCACACTGTCTAGTAAAATACACATAACTTTTTGCTCAGAACTCCATTTGTGCTCTACAATATATGTTTGGAAATATACCTCAAAGGGCTTCAACTTTCATGTTCTACTCTTTTCCAAATTCGAAATGGAACAGGGTGAAAAATGCGCGTCAATAGCGCGATCGCGCTCAGGTCGCGCTCGTCAGGCAGAACACTAGGCCACTAGCGCGATCGCGCTAGTCAAACCCGGGAAAAATATCCTTTTTCACATTGGAGAAGGTATAATTGTTTGGGCCAAACCCTACTTGGTATAAATACATGGAAAACGGTATTTTGAGGCAGCAGGACGTTTTTGAGAGGAAAACACAAGCACAGAGCCGCCGTGGAGGCCGGGTTTCGTATCTTTTCTACCACCAACCTTAGTATTTTTAATGTTTCTTTGTATAATTTGTTGTTTTGTCTACCATGTCTATGTGAGTCTAAACTTCACGTTCTAGGGTTGTGGTTCTTTCTATGACTATTGTTATTCG
>NW_017671669.1:246197-265247 GCF_001879085.1 Nicotiana attenuata
ATAACCCTAGATCGTTTTCATTACATTGATATCATAAAAATCTGCTCTTGCTCTGTTCAAAGTTCATTATTTATATTTCTTTATTTAATTAGTTTAGAATCAAATATTTCTAGGTTTAATTCTTGTTTAGATAATAAGGATAGTCTAATTTAGTTAATAGTTAATCACAAGTCCTCGTGGGATCGACATCCGACTTTTAGTCACTTTATTACTTGACGATCACGTGCACTTGCGTGAGTGCGTTTGGCCGCAACAAGTTTTTGGCGCCGTTGCCGGGGACATAGAAATTAACTATTTTGGCGCCGTTGCCGGGGATCACCACCTCTTTGCCTTCCAAATGTCAGTCTTTCTTCACCTGCTTAAGGTCGCTCTCAGTTATCTAGCATATATATATCTCGACATTGGCTCACATCGGCCAGGAATCGACGAGGGTTTCTCAACCTTGAAATCGGAAGTGAGATCACACACCCCGGAAACACATTCCTCGATGCGTGGCTCCACCAGCGTCTTGTCGCCGGCCGACCGCAATGAAGAAGCTTTCTCATTTTGAGGAACGGTTTTTGATGTTTTTGCCATCTTTATATGGATTCAGGGAAAGAAAAATGTGAGATTTGTCATTGGTAACGAGGCCTAGAAAAGGACGGAGAGGCTTGATAAGATGTGAAGAACTTTGAAGATTTTCAAAAAGAATTGAAAAACTCAGAAGAATTTTGAAGATTAGTGCAAGAAAGATTCAATGTAAAATATAAAGAAGCAAGAAGAAGGCCTATTTAAGGATTCACGGCGACAGTTCAAGATACTAGTGGCCGACCATCAACTGACGTTCATTAATTATCGTGGGAACTATACTTACGTGACGCTTCGGTCGCTTTGTCGCTTACGTCACAAGGGTGGCATCATAACTAGTCGAGGTGTAAATTGAAGGCTCAGTTCATTTCTTCTCATTACACTCCGAAAAACGAGGGACTATCTATATACGGATAAAATAGGGCTTGCCCGATTTTGCCATTTAATTGAAGACCAGGGAATCGCATCGAGGATTAGTCTCGTAATGGATTGGGTCGGAGCTCGAAGATAAAGTATCAAGCTCAAGAATCGAGGTGCTCGTCGAGATCGAGGCCAACAACGACTGAGACCGTATATAACAGACTTCGAACGAAGCGCAATAACGGAAGGGCGAGATATCCGTAACCAGTCGAAGATCACGGCGGAAATCCCGGAACAGATCAGATCAAGGGCGGTTGTTTAGGCTAATCATGAGATTTACTTCTGTAATTAGAGTTATACCATAATTAGGATTCCTCTATTATATAAAGGGGAGTCCCCATCATTAGGCACCTTACATTCACACAAATCAAAGCAATAAAATATTCTCTTAGTTTATGCTCTTTTGTTTATCAGCTCGTTGCATTTTAACTGTTCTTACATAACTAGCTCGAGGGCCGATCTCGAGGGCTCTGTCCAAACGTTGGTTTGCTTTATATTATTGTCAATTTGCATCTATTATATAAGAATTTTTAGGGTAAACAATGAAAATTTTAAAAAGTCAGCAATGTAAAATAATGTAATTTAGATCAGTTTTATTAACACAAGTAAAATGCTAAATTCTATTTGATCTCTTTCGTTTCGAAAACCATGTTTAAGAATTGCAGAAGTCAGAGACTATTTGATCACTTTAATGGCTTGAAAAAGGATAGATGGCCCTGTTTATGGAGCAGGGATAAATGATAATCGAGTTTTATTTGTCTATGAATAAGATGTTGCAAGGTCAGTTTTTATAGAGCAAAATTGCTATGGCAACACAACTAACTAGACTATGATTAAGCACTAGTAGTTCTACAAGAGAGAAGGCAACATCAATATGTTATGCAGACTACGAAGAAGTAAAACACAACAAAGAGAAACAAAAAACTGCAGAGCACTTAAACAGCAATTCCACCACCTATCCCCCTCAAAGACTCAGTCGCTTGTGGAGGAAAAACCACATTATCATATAGAATTCCTGCTATGGCTGCACCAATGAAAGGTCCAACCCAGTACACTGCTTGATTACCAAAGCTACCTTTGACAACAGCAGAGCCAAATGAGTAAGCTGGGTTCATTGATCCCCCAGTAAATGGGCCCGAAGCCATGACGTTTGCTCCCACAATGAGCCCAATTGCCAATGGCCCAATTGCTCCGTGGACGCAACGTCTAGGATCAGCAGCTGCATAAACTGTGTACACTAAACCAAATGTCATTACACCTTCGAGCACTGCTCCTCCGAAACCAGTCATGTCGTGAGGAATTCCATGTGTCTGAACTTGCTGCAATGAGTACAACAATAGAAAATTAAGGTGTAACTTATCAGCAAATTAGAAAAGAATAGACAAGGACATTCTAGTAGTATGTTGCTAGAACTTATTGTTGCTAGTAACTAAGATTTGTAACACAAGTAAAGGGAAAGTCTTTTGCATTCATATACTACTCGACTCCAACAACTAACTCATTGCACACGACCATAGGAGGAGACAACCAGTGGCGGAGCCAAGAATTTCACAAAGGGATATTAAAATATAAAAAAGTAAACACATGAAGAAGTTAAAGGGATTCAATATAGAGTATATATACATAAAATTAAAATTTTGACCTGACTACACAATGTAATTTTTCGGGTATCAGTAGACACCCCTTAGCCTAAGGTGGATCCGTCACTGGAGACAACATATGTCCTCAATAAATGCGGGACACTTATTGAAGGGGTAAAATGATGAAAAGAACACAAGCAGGGAAATATCTTGAAATTGAAAGCTCTGAAAACATACCTGATTAGTGCATTTCAGAACAAGGCAGGCCATGACAGAACCAAGCATCTGAGAAATCCAGTAGAATATGGACATGGGAATACTTATATGGCCTCCTATAGCCATTCCGAACGTGACAGCCGGATTCACGTGGCCGCCGGAGATATTGGCTGATATATACACTGCCACGGACAATGCAAATGCATTCGCAACTGCAACTGCCACTAGGCTAGATGGATCCGATGTCGCATCAGGAGTCATTTTCCCTGTCAACATCCCATTATATATAAGTTACACAACTCAAACTACATTTTAACGCAAGCCATCATATAGTAATACATTACTACTAGGATTGTAGAAAATCCTGGTAAGCACTCAAAACATTTCTTGATGATCATTATGTTTTTTTTTTTTTTTTAATAAAATAAGAGAGAAGAACTCACTGGTAGACATGGCAGCGCCGGCAGCGGCAAAGACGAAAAGGAAAGTGGAGAGAAACTCTGCGACATAGGATCTAAGAGCATTGGGAGTGACAGAGTGCTGCAAGCGGGAAGCAAGGGACGCCATTTAATGATGATGATCTGAGAAGAATTAAGAAGAAGTTTGAATTCAATTTGCTCCAAGCGGAAACTTGTATTCAACTATTCTCAAAGAAAACGACCAAATGAAGTGACGGTTGAGTGGTTTCCGAAAGTATATATAGGAGTTGAGGGGAATTACTAGGATTTACTGGTTGCAACGATTCCTCAAGGATTTCGATTCAAATATTAACCGCCAAATACAAGTGGCTCTTTATGCTAAACTGCCGTTTTTTTTCTTTCTCTAAATTATAAAATTGACCATTTTGGGTACTTGTTGGGCTGTTCCAAAAAATTGGACCATAGTACCGCTCCTTAAATTGTACGCAATCTATTCTAATAACATCTGCTCAAAAGAAAGCAAAAAATTGACCTTATTTGGCTATAAATAGCTAATTAGCTAATATTAATAGCATTATTAGTAATATTTATAAATTGGTCAATTTTTGCAATAAGTTGCTTATAGGCGTACATAGCTGATAGTTTTGGCAGCTTCAGGAGAAACTAAAAAGAGATACTTCTTTTTTAGCTGACGTGGTAAATAAAAATAAATGGAGTACTAACTAAAATAAGAATAGGATTTAAAAAATGTAAATACATCGGCACGTTCAAATAAAAACGGGCAATTAAAAAGACGACGATAGTAATTCGATATCTATCTATATCTATCTATATCTATCTATATCTATCTATCTATCTATCTATATCTATATTATTATAAAAGCACGAATAATTTATGCTAAATGTTGAACGACTAAAATATCCCTAAAACATTGATCGACTTTTATGCCCTTAAATATTTGTATAATTTTAGGATCTAATAGTAAATTACCTAATAATGAAATTCTATTTCGATTTAAACTACACATATTGCCGATCCTACAATATCGATCCTACTTGAATAAGAAAATGACGTCCATAATTTTCTATAAAAAAATTGTTGTTCCTAATTAGAATTCTCTATTAATAAACAAGGCACGTACTAAAAGAAAATTTTCGTAATATGCTCTAAAAACATTTATAACATTTTAAACAAATTGAAATATTCTTACAATTCTTTAAAGTTAATCTTTATTAGTGCATATAAAGCTAAGGCTAAATTATATGATATATTATGTGTTCCTAAATATGAGGAGTTATTACATAATAAATTAAGTTAATTTTTAAAATATTAATAAAAATATAATTAAATGATAATCTTTTAAAATATAAAATCTACTTTTAAATAATAAAAAATTATAGGGGCAAGTTTATATTTTTTTTTCTTTTACATGATAATAAGGTGGTTCTAATAATACAAATGAGATTGTTCTCTTTAATTTATTTATTTTTATTTCAATATGAGCAATTGATTCCTTTACAATTTTCTCAATGAAAATCGATGGATATATGTTAGATTAAGTTTCCTAGAACAAGTTCGTTCAAGTCGTCTATATATTGAACTTTAACAAATTTTTTCTTTGATTGGTTTATTTTCATTAGATGCTCATATGCCATTAATTGTCTTCAATTCAATGTTACATCAATTTATATTCAAATGAGAAGTAAAATATTTAGAATATTATTATTAATGAATTATGCGTGATGATTGGCTAAAAATAGTTGAAAGTAAGTGAAACACAATGATTGGATCGGCTTCATTACAAAAGCAAAAATATATTACGATGTTCATATAAAATATGAAAATCAACTGGAACTTTCCGAACAAATAGGAAGCTTGTATAATATAAAGTATTGATTTTATCTTTGTTTATTGTTCTGAAGATATTGAATTTCTTGTTTTTTAAATTATCTATCTTTTTCATATTTACCTTATTCTAGATAATAAATATTTATTTGTTTTATAAAATAAATGTATGTACTATTTAAGGTAGTGGTTTATTGAGAGATGCATATGTTATTTTAGAGTATTAAAGTAATATAATTCTTTTAAAAGTATCTATTCTTCATGTCCACGTAATTCTTGATTATTCTCGATAGTACATATTTAAATAGTGGAGATTTATCCAAAAGTTTTAAAATTTATTTTAACTCAAACGATTGAAATGAATTTCAAAATTATCCTATACTTCTTTGTAATTTTCGATAATATTTTCAAGTAAAAAGGTATGAACTCGACACAATTATGTGATTCATATGATTAACCATGTATTTTATTACTCTTACATATTTTCAAAAAATTGTGAAAAAACTTCTTAACAATGTTACGTTATATGTAAAAAATTCATCTTAATAGGTGTCGCATGTAGTTGTTTTTCTTGCATGATTGTGACTGTTATTTTTATTATATTTTGAGGAGCGGGGTAATAATTTTGAGTGAAAAATGTACAAAAATCGTAATTTATTATATAACCATGGAGTATACAATGCTTAAATCCAGCACAAAATACAAAATTGATCGCTTTGTCGAAATGTCGTTCGTCTTTTTTACCCTTTTAAAATAGAGTTCACATTGGATAAAATAGTCATTTCATTATTTTTCTAATATTTAAGATCATTAACAACTATTAAGCCCATTAATTATTTTCCTAATATATAAAACTTAAAATTTCCAATTCCTTTAATTATGGAATTCCAAATAATTTCAACTAAAAGTAGGAAATTTTGGTACTAGGAAAGTTTCGTGAAAGACCCAAATGGTCCCTTATGTATAAGACCAGGTTTAAGTTAGTTCTTTATATATTACCTTGGACATCAATCGTCCTTTAGGTTTGCTGAAATTGGACACCTTTGGTCTAAGGATCATTGAAATCCTTTTTTTAACGAGAAAAAGGGTAGTATGTGACGGCAACTCTATTCCTTAAGGGAAATTGTTAGGCCGAGTGAAAATGGTTCTTTTTTCTTTCCTTGGAAATGCCCAATGAAAACTTCACTCCCAAACTTTTTTACTGGAAAGGGGATCAGGGATGTTGCATGTGACTGACTGGATGAACTTACAATTTAAGCGATGTGTAAAAAACTCCATAGACGAAGTGACTGGTTTTTTGGCTTTTTCTTTTCAAATTGCTTCAGATCCATTTTATCGTCCAATTTGTTTTTCTCAGATACAAAAATATATTTCTTGATCATTATATTTATTTATTCTTCGCAATGAACAACACAATTTGGGTGCATTAAAGTGTCTTATTTTTTTATATAGCGATAGAATTTAATTTATTTAACCTCTATGATTTTGTTACTGGAGGATAGAAAAAGAAGTGCAAGAAAAAAGGAACTTCTTAGCAGAGGGGGGAGCAAAGTCTTTATGCAAATATATGATGATGATGGATGGAGGTTGAAATCGTAAAGAAAGAACATAGATGAAAGTAGCAAAAAGGAGAAAATAAATTTTTACTTAATGGTGGAAAAGACAATAGTGACAGTTGGGTGGTGTGACGATCTCATCTTGCTATTAAATATATTCTGTTACAAAGCACGAAAGCTCTTAGTGAAATGTCGTTCGCCTTTTTTATCCTTTAAAAATAGGTTTCACATCGGACAAAATTGTAATTAAATAATTTTTCTAATATTTAAGACTTTGAAATCATCTAAAATTTTCTTTCCTTATTTGAATTATGTAGGAACTCCTAATATTTTTAATATTTAAGACCTTGAAATCGACTAAATTTTACTTAATAATTGCTTCCTTATTTGAAATCACAACGTCCAACAAAATACGTGTATTGATTCGTTTGGATGCTAAGGTATTAAAAGTGATTTGAACCACTATCTTATTTGTCCTTATTGAAGTTAATAATTAAATTTTATAAACAGTTATAATACCAAATATCAACTCGACCAAAATTAGCAAAGTCATTAAGTACATTTTCTTTTTCATATTTTTTTGAGTATGAGTTCTAACTTTTCAATAATTGCTAATGGAAGTTCACCTTCAACGGTTGCCTTTTGCTCACATAATAAATACTAGTATTAGAACCCGCGCGATGAGCGAATAACATTAAAAAAACTATTAATCATATTATTTTAATAAAATTATCAACTGTTATTTTGTATCTTTAATGCAGTGTAACCAAAAATAAATAAAATTATAGGAAACTAATTATATAGCTTTAATTAACTTTTCTATTTATTATTTCAATTTATTACGTTATCGGCTATTTCGTATTATTACATAGATATAAAAGCTTTTATTAATGGGTTAGTATCCTTGTCCATTACACCATTTTATATATCGATATACATTTTTATTTCTCCTAATTTTTTAATTCTTTTGTTTCTTATATTGTTAACAGTTTTTCGAATATTTAATATATATAAATAATAATTTTGTATTTCCTACTTTATTGATGTGACGACTCAACCCGTCGTCACGTGTGTTACCGTCCCGTTTCTCCCATTTTCTATTTTTTTATGCTTCATTATAAGTATTTGATGTGTTAGAGTTGATTGGGATTAGTTCTAGAAGGAAATGAGACACTTAGTCTCTTTAAGGAAGGCTTGTTTTGGAAAAGTCAACCGGACGTTGACCTTTGTGTTAGAGGGCTCGGATTTGAATTCCGATGATTTGGTTAGCTTCGGGGGATGATTTGTGACTTAGGAGTGTGATCAAAAGTGATTTTGGAGGTCCAAAGTAGAATTAGGCTTGAATTGGCAAAGTTAAGATTTTGGCGAATTCCGGTCGATAGGTGAGATTTTGATCCGGGGGTCGGAATGGAATTTCGAGAGTTTCAGTAGCTTCGTTAGGTGATTTGGGATGTGTGTGCAAAAATTTCAGGTCATTCGGAGGTGTTTTGGTTGGGTTTTTGATCGAATGCGTGTTTCGGAAGTTTCGGAAGAACTTAGGCTTGAATTCGATGAGAAATGATGGTTTTAGTGTTGTTTGAGGTGTTTTGATGATTGTAGCAAGTTTGAATAAGGTATTGGATCATGTTTGTATTTTTGGTTGAGGTCCCGGGGGCCTCGGGGTGATTTCGGATGCCTAACGGGAAGTTTTGAACTTAAAGAGATTGCAGAATTGTGCTGCTTCTGGTATTTTCGCTTCTGCGGAAATGGGACCGCAGAACCGGTACCGGAGAAGCGATTCAAGAACCGCAGAAGCGACAGTAATCGCAGGTGCGAAGATGCCAACCGCATCTGCCGAGTTGCAGATGCGACAAAAGGACCGCAGATGCGGAATTTTGGACTTTAAGGAGATTTCCGCAGGAGCGGAAAAAGACCGCAGATGCGGTAGCCGCAGAAGCGGAAAATGACCGCAGGTGCAGAAACAACTGATCAGAAGTGGGTTTTTAATCCCTTCGCGAAATTTTACAGAAACATATTTTTAACTTCGGAATTGGGGTGTTCTTGAGCGATTTTGAAGAGGAAATTCAAGGACTTCGATCAGGTAAGCATTCTTGGACTTAGAACACAATTTTATCATGCAAATACATGAAATTACACTGAAAACTCAAGGAATTAAGGTCAAAAATGGTGGTTTAGGGCTTGAAACCTAAGAGAACAAAAATGAGAATTTGAGGGGCCATTTGGACTCCGATTTTGGTGTTCTTTATATGCATGGACTCGTGGCGGATAAGGAATCCGGTGATGTGAATTTTATAATTTTTCGAGAAGTGGGCCCGGGGCTCGGGTTTTGCCAACTTCGTGATTTTCGATGTTTTTCGAGTCTTTTCGATTGGGTTATATTCCCTTAGCATATTGTGACGTATTCGTTGTGGTTTTGGTCAGATTCGACGCGCGAGGAGGTGAATTCGAAAGGCAAAGGCGTAGCAAGCTAGGACTTTGGCCAGCTTGAGGTTAGTAATAAATGTAAATGCTGTGTTGAGGGTTTGAAACCCCGAATTTGCACAACGTAGTGCTATGTGAGGTGACTTGCACGCCGGATAACGGGCGTGGGGTAGAGCATCGTCGGGGATTGTCCCGCTTAATAAAATTACTACCTAATTGATTGTAGTTTTGTGATATCCTTATAAAAATGGATTAATTGTCATAATTGGGCTTCGTGCCAACTACTTGAATCCTTCAGGGATTATTTTTACTGGTTTCTTACCATATTTCTAGATATTGAACTCAGTCCTGGTATCTAACACTGTTTTTGTAAACTCAGCCATTTTTCTAAAAGTAGAAACTAAAGTAATATTTTTAAATGAAGTTTGGGCTGAATATTTTTATATTATTGTGCCGAAAGGCTTGTGTGATTTTGGACTGAGTATGGGATCGGACTGCACGCCGCAGTGGTATGATGATGATGTTGATATGAGGCCAAGGGCCTGATTGACGCTACGAGATGGCTTATTATTGCGCTTGGGCCGTAAGGGGCCCCTCCCGGAGTCTGCACACCCCCAGTGAGCGCCGTCGATGTTAAATAAATGGAGCGGGCTGCACGGCCGCAGCGGGGTACTGGAGAGTACCGGTTTATGTGTTGCATTGCATATTGAATTGTCATTTATTCTTAATATGATGTGACTTTATTATAATTGTTTTCAATGTTTACTGTATTATGTTATTGGATCACGTTGTTGTATTTATAGCTTTGCTTTGTGTTTATTTAGGATTTCTTATTCTCAGACTGTATTTATGTTTATTACTTTCTGGGTTGGAAGTACTCACATTACTCCCTGCACCTTGTGTGCAGATTCAGGCACACCCACTGAGGCTGAGTGAGATCTTTCTCTGCCTAGCATCACATTCGGGAGATTCAAGGTAGCTGCAAATTGGCGTTCGCAGTCCTGATCTTCCTTCTATTTATTTATTTGTTTTCCACATTTCTAGAGAAACATTATGTAGTAGGTTAATACTCATGCATTAGAGGCTCATACTTGTGACACCAGATTCTATGGGCTGAATAGTATATTTTATTTTAGGGTTTTCGGGTGTTAAAAATTATTTCAGAAATTCCGCATTTAATTTGGTATTTTAGTTGTGAATTTTTATTTATCCTCTGTGATTAATCGGTCAAGATTGTTTAAACGGTCGGGCTTGCCTAGTAGTGTGTTGGGCGCCATCACGACCGGGGTTGGGTCGTGACAAGGTGGTATCAGAGCCTAGGTTACTTGGTCTCGCGAGTCATGAGCCGGTTTAGTAGAGTCTCGTGGATCGGTACGGAGACGTCTGTACTTATCCTCGAGAGGCTGCAGAACCTTCAGGAAATACTTCATATTCTTGAAACTCTTGTCGTGCGGCTTTGTTGAATTGAGAACTAAATCTTTATTATTCTATTCTCTCACAGATGGTGAGAACACGAGCTACCGAACGTGACAGACGACCACCAGTGCCACCTACTGAGGCCGCCAGAGGCCGTGGACGCGGTCGTGGTCGTGGCAGGGGTAGAGTAGCCGGGGCCGTACCTGCTAATCCGATAATTGCCCTAGCTCAGGATCAGGCTCCAGCGGTGGAGACTCCAGCAGCACCTGCTGAGGCACCAGCTGTGCCTATTGTGATTCCGGGTCTTCAGGAGACCTTGGCACATATCTTGACGGTCTGTACTGGACTGGCTCAGGCAGTTTCAGCTACCACAGCAGCAGCAACTACTTCACAGACCGGGGGACGCAATCAGACCCCCGATGCCCGCACACCTGCGTAGGGAGTGCAGGGAGTGCAGGGGCTACAGACACCAGAGGCACCTCCAGCTCAGCAGGTTGTACCAGCTCAGGGTTTTGTGGTTCCAGCTATGCCAGACGATGAGCAGCGTCGTCTCGAGAGGTTTGGTAGACTCCAGCCTCCGACATTCGGTAGTGCTGAGGGCGAGGATGCCCAGAGTTTTCTTGACAGATGTCAGCGTATGCTCCGTACTGCAGGGATCCTCGAGTCGAGTGGTGTGGCATTTACTACATTTCAGTTCACGGGGGCTGCTCTTACTTGGTGGGAGGACTTTGAGAGGCGTAGGCCTGCCGGTGTAGCACCTCTGACTTGGCAGCAGTTTTCAGCTCTTTTTCTGGAGAAGTATATACCTCTGTCCCGCAGGGAAGAGTTGCGTAGGCAGTTTGAGTGGCTGACACAGGGAGATATGACAGTGACTCAGTACGAGATGAGGTTTTCCCAGCTGGCTCGTCATGCTACTTGGATGGTTCTATCAGATCGTGAGAGGATCAGGAGATTTGTGGATGGTCTTAACTACCATCTCCGTATTCTGATGACTAGAGAGAGAGTACCGGGTGCTACGTTTGAGGAGGTGGTAGACATTGCTCGTGAGATTGAGTCAGTTCGCCGTAGAGAGCGAGAGGAGAGGGAGGCTAAGAGGCCTCGTGGATCAGGCAGTTACAGTGGTGCTCCATCGAGAGGTCAGTTTCAGCAGGGTAGAGGTCGTTCTTTCAGGCCTGCTCAGTCAGCTCGTCCAGAGTATCGTGGGGGATCTTCAGGCCGTGGTCATCATGGGCCCCAGCAGGGTCAGACTTCACTCAGCGCCTTCCCAGCTCAGAGTTCGTCTCATGCCCCATCAGTTCAGGGTTCTTCTACGCCGAGTGCATCTGCTAGTCACTCCGGTGCGAGAGGTTCTCATCAGTCCCCATCTTCAGTACCGGGCAGCTGCTATGAGTGCAAAGAGTTGGGTCATTTTAGGAGGCAGTGCCCTCGCCTTCGTGGTAGACAGCATCAGCAGAGGGGTCAGCCCTCGACTTCTGCTCCAGTTACTTCATCACCCGCCCAGTCAGCTAAGGGTGGAGATCAGGCAGCCAGGGTCGCCCCAGAGGTGGAGATCGATCAGGCGGTGGCCAGGCTCGTTTCTATGCGATGTCGGGCAGGACAGATGCCATTGCTTCAGACGCTGTCATTACAGGTATTATTTCAGTCTGTCACAGAGACGCCTCAGTATTATTTGATCCCGGTTCTACCTACTCATATGTGTCTTCACATTTTGCTCATCATTTGGGTACATCCGAGGGTGTCTTGCCTTACCTGTTCATGTATCTACCCCGGTGGACGACACTATTGCTGTAGACCATGTATTCCGGTCATGTTTGGTGACTATTGGGGGTCTGGAGACCCGAGTTGATTTATTGCTACTGAATATGGTAGATTTCGATATTATCTTGGGCATGGACTGATTATCTCCGTGTCATGCTATTCTAGGCTGTTATGCTAAGAAAGTCACTTTGGCTATGCCGGGTGTACCGCGGATCGAGTGGCGTGGTGTGACTGACTATATCCCTAGCAGAGTTATTTCTTTCTTGAAGGCCCAGCGTATGGTTGGGAAGGGTTGTCTTTCCTATTTGGCGTTTGTGAGAGATGTGGGAGCTGAGGCTCCTAGCATTGAGTCTGTTCCGGTTGTCAGGGAGTTTCCCGATGTGTTTCCTGCAGACCTGCCGGGCATGCCGCCAGACAGGGATATTGATTTCGGTATTGATCTGGTGCCGGGCACCCAGCCCATCTCTATTCCACCATATCGTATGGCACCAGCGGAGTTGAAAGAATTAAAGGAGCAGCTTCAGGAGCTCCTGGATAAGGGGTTTATTCGGCCTAGTGTGTCACCTTGGGGTGCACCAGTTCTATTTGTGAAGAAGAAGGATGGCACAATGAGAATGTGCATCGATTATAGGCAATTAAACAAGGTAACAATTAAGAACAAGTACCCCTTACCTCGCATTGATGATTTGTTTGACCAGCTTCAGGGAGCGAGGGTGTTCTCCAAGATTGATCTCCGTTCGGGTTATCACCAGTTGAAGATCAGGGACTCAGATATTCATAAGACTGCTTTCAGGACTAGATATGGTCACTATGAATTTCTTGTCATGTCTTTCGGGCTGACCAATGCCCCAGCAACATTCATGCACCTGATGAACAGTGTGTTCCGGCCTTACCTGGATTCATTTGTCATAGTGTTCATTGATGACATACTAGTATACTCGCGCAGTCAGGAGAAGCACGCGCAACATTTGCGAGTTGTGTTGCAGAAATTAAGGAGGAGAGGCTTTATGCAAAGTTCTCCAAGTGTGAGTTCTGGCTCGGTTCAGTGGCTTTCTTGGGACATGTGGTGTTCAGCGAGGGTATTCAGGTTGACCCAAAGAAGATAGAGGCGGTGCAGAGTTGGCCTAGACCAACCTCAGCCACAGAGATTCGCAGCTTCCTTGGGTTAGCAGGTTACTATCGCCAGTTTGTGCAGGGTTTTTCCTCTATTGCATCGCCCTTGACTAAGTTGACGCAGAAGGGTGCACCATTTGTATGGTCGGACGAGTGCGAGGAGAGCTTTCAGAAGCTCAAGACAGCTTTGACCACAGCTCCAGTATTGGTATTGCCATCAGCTTCAGGCTCTTACACGGTATATTGTGATGCTTCGAGAGTTGGGATCGGATGTGTGTTGATGCAGGAGGGTAGAGTTATTGCATATGCTTCTCGGCAGTTGAAGCCTCATGAGAAGAACTACCCTGTTCATGACTTAGAGTTGGCTGCTATAGTTCATGCTTTGAAGATTTGGAGGCACTACTTATATGGCGTATCTTGTGAGGTACATACGGATCATCGCAGCCTTCAGCATTTGTTCAAGCAAAAGGATCTTAATTTGAGGCAGCGTAGATGGTTGGAATTACTTAAGGATTATAACATTACTATTCTGTATCACCCGGGGAAGGCCAATGTAGTGGCCGATGCTTTAAGCTGGAAGTCGGTGAGTATGGGGAGCTTGGCATACATTCCAGTTGAGGAGAGGCCATTTGCAGTTGATGTTCAGGCCTTTGCAACCGATTTGTGAGACTAGATATTTCAGAGCCCAGTCGAGTGTTGGCTTGTGTGGTTTCTCGGTCTTCCTTGTATGACCGTATCAGGGAGTGTCAGTATGAGGATCCGCATTTGCTTGTCCTCAAGGATAGGGTTCAGCATGATGATGCCAGGGACGTGACTATTGGGGATGATGGTGTGTTGAGGATGCAGGGCCGGATTTGCGTGCCCAAGGTAGATGGGCTTCGGGAGTTGATATCAGAGGAGGCCCATAGCTCGCGGTATTCCATTCATCCGGGTGCCGCGAAGATGTATCAGGATCTTAGACAGCACTATTGGTGGCGGAGGATGAAGAGAGATATTGTGGAGTATGTAGCTCGGTGTCTTAATTGTCAGCAGGTGAAATATGAGCATCAGAGACCAGGTGGCTTACATCAGCAGATGGTTATTCATGAGTGGAAGTGGGAGAGGATCACTATGGATTTTGTTACCGGACTCCCACGGACTCTGAAGAAATTTGATGCTATTTGGGTGATTGTAGACAGACTGACCAAGTCCGCGCACTTCATTCCGGTTTGTACTACCTATTCTTCAGAGCGGCTGGCAGAGATCTATATTCGGGAGATAGTTCGATTGCATGGTGTCCCAGTTTCCATCATATCAGATCGGGGCACTCAGTTCACCTCTCAGTATTGGCAGGTAGTTCAGCAAGAGTTGGGTACTCAGGTGAAGTTGAGCACAGCTTTTCACCCTCAGACGGACGGGCAGTCCGAGCGCACCATTCAGATATTGGAGGATATGTTACGTGCCTATGTTATTGATTTTGGAGGGTCATGGGCGGTTTTTACCGCTTGCAGAGTTTGCCTACAACAATAGCTATCAGTCCAGCATTCAGATGGCACCGTATGAGGCCTTATATGGGAGGCGGTGTAGATCTCTAGTTGGTTGGTTCGAGCCGGGGGAGGCTAGATTGTTGGGGACAGATTTGGTTCAGGATGCATTGGAGAAGGTGAAGGTGATTCAGGAGAGACTCCGTATAGCACAATCGAGACAGAAGAGTTATGCAGACAGGAAGGTTCGAGATGTATCTTTTATGATTGGTGAGAAAGTCTTACTGAAGGTTTCACCCACAAAAGGTGTTATGAGATTCGGGAAGAAAGGGAAGCTGAGTCCGCGATTCATTGGGCCTTTTGAGGTACTTAGGAGGATCGGGGAGGTGGCTTATGAGCTTGCCTTGCCACCTAGCTTGTCGGGCGTGCATCCAGTTTTTCATGTTGTCTATGTCCGGAAGTACATTGGGGACCCGTCCCATGTTCTAGACTTCAGTATAGTTCAGTTGGAGGGTGACTTGACTTATGAGGTAGAACCAGCAAGCCATTTTGGATCGTCAGGTTCGGAAGTTGAGATCAAAAGATGTTGCTTCGGTGAAAGTGCAGTGGAGAGGTCGGCCCGTGGAGGAGGCTACCTGGGAGACCGAGCGGGAGATGCGGAGTAGATACCCCCGCCTATTTGGCATCAGGTATGTTTCTTGACTCGCTCGAGGACGAGCGTTTGTTTAAGTTGGGAGGGTGTGACGACCCAACCCGTCCGTTCACGTGTGTTACCGCCCCGTTTCCCCCATTTTCTATTTCCTTATGCTTCATTATAAGTATTTGATGTGTTAGAGTTGATTGGGATTAGTTATAGAAGGAAATGAGACACTTAGTCTCTTTAAGGAAGGCTTGTTTTGGAAAAGTCAACCAGACGTTGACCTTTGTGTTAGAGGGTTCGGATTTGAATTCCGATGATTTGGTTAGCTTCGGGGGATGATTTGTGACTTAGGAGTGTGATCAAAAGTGATTTTGGAGGTCCAGAGTAGAATTAGGCTTGAATTGGCAAAGTTAAGATTTTGGCGAATTCCGGTCGATAGGTGAAATTTTGATCCGGGGGTCGGAATGGAATTCCGAGAGTTTCAGTAGCTTCGTTAGGTGATTTGGGATGTGTGTGCAAAATTTCAGGTCACTCGGAGGTGTTTTGGTTGGGTTTTTTATCGAATTCGTGTTTCGGAAGTTTCGGAAGAACTTAGGCTTGAATTCGATGAAAAATGATGGTTTTAGTGTAGTTTGAGGTGTTTTGATGATTGGAGCAAGTTTGAATAAGGTATTGGATCATGTTTGTGTTTTTGGTTGAGGTCCCGAGGGCCTCGGGGTGATTTCGGATGCCTAACGGGAAGTTTTGAACTTAAAGAGATTGCAGAATTGTGCTGCTTCTGGTATTTTCGCTTCTGCGGAATTAGGACCGCAGAAGCGGTACCGCAGAAGCGATTCAAGAACCGCAGAAGCGACAGTAATCGCAGGTGCGAAGATGCCAACCGCATCTGCCGAGTTGCAGATGCGACAAAAGGACCGCAGATGCGGAATTTTGGACTTTAAGGAGATTTCCGCAGGAGCGGAAAAAGACCGTAGATGAGGTAGCTGCAGAAGCGGAAAATGACCGCAGGCGCGGAAACAACTGATCAGAAGTGGGTTTTTAATCCCTTCGCGAAATTTTACAAAAACATATTTTTAACTTCGGAATTGGGGTGTTCTTGGGCGATTTTGAAGAGGAAATTCAAGGACTTCGATCAAGTAAGCATTCTTGGAATTAGAACACAATTTTATCATGCAAATACATGAAATTACACTAAAAACTCTAGGAATTAAGGTCAAAAATGGTGGTTAGGGCTTGAAACCTAAGAGAACAAAAATGGAAATTTGAGGGCCCATTTTGACTCAGATTTTGGTGTTCTTTATATGCATGGACTCGTGGCGAGATAAGGAATCCGGTGATGTGAATTTTATAATTTTTCGAGAAGTGGGCCCGGGGCTCGGGTTTTGCCAACTTCGTGATTTCCGATGTTTTTCGAGTCTTTTCGATTGGGTTATATTCCCTTAGCATATTGTGACGTATTCGTTGTGGTTTTGGTCAGATTCGACACGCGAGGAGGTGAATTCGAAAGGCAAAGGCGTAGCAAGCTAGGACTTTGGCCAGCTTGAGGTTAGTAATAAATTTAAATATTGTGTTGAGGGTTTGAAACCCCGAATTTGCACATCGTAGTGCTATGTGAGGTGACTTGCATGCCGGATAACGGGCGTGGGGTAGAGCACCGTCGGGGATTGTGACTTGGTCCGTCCCGCTTAATAAAATTACTACCTAATTGATTGTAGTTTTGTGATATCCTTATAAAAATAGATTAATTGTCATAATTGGGCTTCGTGCCAACTACTTGAATCCTTCAGGGATTATTTTTACTGGTTTCTTACCATATTTCTAGATATTGAACTCAGTCCTGGTATCTAACACTGTTTTGTAAACTCAGCCATTTTTCTAAAAGTAGAAACTAAAGTAATATTTTTAAATAAAGTTTGGGCTGAATATTTTTATATTATTGTGCCGAAAGGCTTGTGTGATTTTGGACTGAGTATGGGATCGGACTGCACGCCGCAGTGGTATGATGATGATGTTGATATGAGGCCAAGGGCCTGATTGATGCCACAAGATGGCTTATTATTGCTGTAACGACCCGACCGGTCGTTTTGAGTCCCAGCGCTCCATTCAGCAGTCGAAGGCCATGAACAGCTTCATTTCCGGTATTATGACTTGTACGCATGGTCGGAATCCTCATTACGGAAGCTTAAAGTTGAAAGAATGAACTAGGATTGAAATTTTTAGTAAACGACCTCGGAATCGGGATCGGAAGGTTCCAGCAGGTTCGTATGATGATTTCGGACTTGGGCGTATGCCCGGATCGGGTTTTGGATAACCCGGGAGCGTTTTGGCGCCTATTGTGGAAGTTAACATTTTGGAAGAAATTTCATAAGTCTGGTTTGAAGTGCATTTCAGTGGTATCAATGTCCGTTTGGAGTTCCGAGACTGGGAGTAGCTCCGTATGGTGATTCTGGAGTTGGGAGCGCGATCGAAAGTGAATTCAGAGGTCCGTAGGTCATTTTGGAGCAATTTGGCTAAAGATAGAATTTGAAGGTTTTTGAGAAGTTTGACCGGAGGTCGACTTTTTGATATCGGGGTCGGAATCCGATTACGGAAGTTGGAGTAGGTCCGTAATGTCAAATATGACTTGTGTGCAAAATTTGAGGTCAATCGGACATGATTTGATAGGTTTAAACATCGGAATTAGAAGTTTGGAATTCTAAAGTTCATAAAGATTGAATTGAGGTGTAATTCGTGATTTTCGTGTTGTTTGATATGATTTGAAGCCTCGAGCAAGTCCGTAATGTATTTTGGGACTGGTTGGTGTGATTGGTTGGGGTCCCGGGGGGCCTCGGGTGGATTCCGGGTGGTTAACGGATCGAAAATGGATTTTTGGAAATAGCTGAGTTGCTGGTTGCTGGTGTTTCCGCTTCTGCGGAGATGGGACCGCAGAAACGGCCCCGCAGAAGCGGGAAAGAAGCCGCAGAAGCGGTCGAGCGTGAGGGCAGCCGGGACCACAGAAGCGGCCCTTGATCCGCTGATGCGGAACCGCAGAAGCGGTAGGCTGACCGCAAAAGCGAAAATGGCTGGAGCCCCCTTGTCCGCAAAAGCGTGACCGCGGAAGCGGTAATAGTTCCGCAGAAGCGGAAATAGCTGGGGGCAGAAGCATTGTTTTTAAATCGGATGTTTGGCCATTTCTCTCATTTTCTTCACTTCATTGGGCGATTCTTGGAGAGCTTCAAGGAGAGATTTCATCATCAATGTTAAGGTAAGCTACTCCTACTTATTTCCAAGTTAAATACAAGACTATACCATGGAATTAGACATGAAAACTAGTATAAAAATTGGGGTTTTGGTGAAAAAACCTAGAAAATTATATTCTTGGAATTTAGCCACGATTTTGGGCATGGAATTTAGAGAAAATTATATATTTGAGTTCCTAAGGTCATGGGTAACCTTTATCTTCGAGAAATTTTGGATTCCGGGCACGTGGGCCCGAGGGCATTTTGGTCATTTCACTAAGAGGAGTTGGGAATTTGTATAATCTGAATTTTTAACAAGTATTTGAGCATGTTCTCATTAGTTTGTCGTTAATTGGCTAGTTTTGGTGCATTGTGCGTCGGTTCAAGCCTTCGGAAGAATGTAGAATACCGGCTATG
>NW_017671670.1:0-104267 GCF_001879085.1 Nicotiana attenuata
TTACTTGTGAAGTTCCTTCCTGAAAGAGAGCTCCTATGATAACCTGATTTGCCATGATCTTTTTCTCACAAGCTGTTAAGCAGAAAACAAAAGTGTGAGCCTTGATCTGATACCAATTGAAAGTACAAGAGGTGGGGTGAATTGTCACTAATTGAAATTAATCGTTACTGAGTTAACTTAAAACTTTAGTAGTCGACTAAATATGGCAATCTTGTAGATATAACAGTTTGAGGTAATATGCAGAAAGTAAATGCAGAAATTAAAGACACCAAGAATTTTATACTGGTTCGGATTCAATGTGAATCCTAATCCAGTCCCCTTGGGTTGCAAGGGATTTCTCTTCAAGCAAATAAGTTTTCTTTCGAGTACAGATGTGATGTATATCGCTCAGATTCTCTAGCACTCGTTTGATACAATGCCTCACCAGTTGTATGCCCTCTTTCTATCCCTGACTTATTACACAGCAGATCTATGTAGGCTACTATGCTTGTTTGCAGTGGAATGAAGAGAGTTATTTTGGTTCGATCAAAGTATGCTAAGGATGATGTTACAGTACCTTTATACAAAGATGAATGGTGAAGGCTCATCAACCCAAGGGTTTTGATCCTTGGAAAGAATTGATTCTTTCCAAGAATAAGGAACTATCCGTTGCTTCTCTTGAGATCTTTTCCTTCGGCAGACAATGGAATTAACAAGATTTCTCCTTGATTGTTTGACCTTCCAAACTTAACCACTGACCGGATCTTCTAGCCTTTATTATTCTCCCGTGATTTCGCCAATCACAGATCACTTCGAATCTTCACTTTGTATGGCTGATATTGAATTTTCCCAGATTGTCACGGAGCTAATACCTGATTTGCTGATGTAGATTTGTAGCTTTCCTTGTACACCCGTGCGTTCTATAGGTGGCTTCCCTTGTGAGAAGATTTTCGCTTCCTTGTTCGACATCACGCCATTTCACTTAAGTCTTCTTTACTTCTTTGAACTTCCCTGCACATATAATATTAATTGCATCATTATAATATGATCTAACAAAGCTCACTCTGGAAGTTCCAGTATTTTCTGTTCCAGCCGTGAAAATCCCGCATTCATTTGGGGCTTGAGGTGACCCGACCCTCAAGAGAGTGTTTAAATGCTGTTCAAGCACTGTGTTGAGTTTTTTAATTGCCGGTGCGTTACAAATCTCCATTTTTGCTTTTTCCTTGCTTTTGTGGACTAGGAGGAGGAGAAGGTGGAGGCCCACGCGGATTTTGTGGTGAATAAGCTGATGATGGCAGTATGCACGAAGCCAACCCTTTTTGGGGAATGGGAAAAACTAAAAAGAAAGAAAAAAAAAAGGTAGCCAAGTCAGTAATGACTCTCAAATGTTGCAGTATTTTAAACACATATTTGCGGGAATGTAATCGTGTCATAATCGGGAGCTTCGTTGTGCCAGTAGGCCCTAGAGAAAATAGATTTGGAGAACTTTAGATGCCAGTAAATGCCTCTCATTTCAATAATATGCAAATAGAACCGAATCCCAAAAATGAACACTAGATAATAGAAAAGGTAAGTCACTATTGGCACTTGGCCTTATTAACATTTAGGAAAGCGAATAAAATCTAGCCTAACTTGGTCCCCAGAAGGATACCTTCACCAGATTCCATCTTCCTGACTCCATCAATACAGGTTTCCCCAAGGCTCGCAGCAGACCCAGCCAGTAAGGTAGCTGTAGCCAAATGTCCTCCTTCGCCTTCTTCAGCATTCTGGCAATCTTCAAATCCTCTTTATGATTTTGCCCTCCAGCTCACTAATGCCTCGCTCCAGATACCTCCAACCTTCTTATTGGAAGTGACAGCAGTTTCCTTCTTCGTTGATCAGCCTCATAAATTTGTCTCGTGCATTTCCCGGTGCTCATTCTCAGAGTCGTGGACCCTCTTGCGGCAGTCTGTTGTAATTTGACTTGTGCCTCAGCATTTTCGTCTATGATCCTATTCCTCGACCGGCCTCCTGGCCTCACCATTCCCTTTAGGTTGTCTTCTAATACCATGCCTGGGTAGAGAGGTTCACACCCAGCGTGATACCTGTCTGGATCAATGTTTTTTTCCTCCCAAACGATCTTGCAATGCCACATGTGCTGAGCTTTGGCACTTTGTAAGGGAACGTCGTCGTTCCTGAAAGTCTGGCTCTTGAAGTGACTCATATTGGCAACCCTTGGTACAAACTTGCTTCCTGCCCGCTTGCCTTATAAACTCGATAGGGACATAAGGGTATATTCCCCTCAACCAATTCAGCACTAAGTGTGGAGCTCACTGGATATGATGATGAACTCGTCTGTTGGAACCATTCAAACATCCATAAACACCTTGTTAACGTCGGTCAGATTGTCAAAGAACTCTACCCACATCTTTGCAACTTTCCCGGCTGAGCAAAAACCTGTCTGGAATATAAGTTATCCGCTTGGGGTGATGAAGGCAATATGGTGTTCCAAGCCCTTCGCGGAAGTTCTTGGCGATACTGGCCTCTTTGAAAGATGCAATATAACTCACATTACTGCAGCAACCAAGGTTACAACCCTCGAAATGCTTGATCCCCCTTTGACAAGCGTTCCAAGCGGAGCCTGTAGATTGTCGGCTTATGATCATGGGACATATAGTGTATGTCTGTCATTGATCCCTCCATAAAGTCTTGGACCAATGGCCAAAATCTAGTATGGAATTCGTCCCGCTTTTCATCGGGAACACTATCAGGCCCAAGAAGCACACGATGAACATGAACTCTGCGGTGGATGTGGTCGCCTAAGCAGGTGACTAGAAAGCTCGTCAAGGAAGGTAATCAGACAAGGACTTACTGTGGCCAATATCTCTCATACAGGTATTCGAAGGGTATGTAGGATTTCTTCAGGCATTCAGAGTCAACATTTTTCTTCAGCCCCATCATCTTTAGGAACCCTTTACCAGTACGGTTCTCCGGTACCAACAACCCAGGGCTATCCTAAGTCAGTCTCGCAAGTCCCCCAATTTCTTCTAAGAGTGGTGTCATTTCCATATCCCCGAAACGGAACACAGCCCTTCCACTGTCCCAGAACAAAGTTGCAGCCTCGATCAACATATTGTTTGGCTGAATGTCTAGCAGAGAAGATAAATTGACCAAGTGCTTTCTCACGTGTTTCTTGTCACTTGAAGAAAGGTCCTCCCACCAATCTAGTAGCAATGGTGGAATGTTGCTGACCATGCCGAATCTGGGGACCTCGTGCCTCATTTTCTGCAAAACAAAAAGGTTAGGCCCTTCTCCCCCACCAGACTCGACTATTTGTACATTCATGATCAGCATATTGGCATTTAGTTCTCCAAATTAATGCACAGAACGTGGTTATGTCCGTTAAGATTATGGAAACCCCGGCGGACTTTTTGGATAAGGCTCGTCTTAAAGGATTATTATGTGGAAAACATATTAATCCGACTAGGTTTGACCATGATGCATGCACAATTACAATAAGAGTAAGGTTACTATGGGGGTCTAGACCGGTACCCTCAAGCGGACAACTTGAGTGGGAAAGTCACGAAACCGTCGACTGCACCGCTGATCGACTTGTTTTACCGCAAATAAGCCTTTTCGAATTTAAGGGTAATAAATTGGAAGAGCGCAGCCACTCATCAAGCGTTGCTATAGGATTTGATATGCACGAGTGGAATATGATGTTGAGCATGATTTATGCAACAATAAATAGCATGTTGCCAAATATTTGCACGTAAAAAAAACGATAAATGCAGAATTTAAATAATTGAAAGACAGTTACGGAGAAAGAAAACAAAGAGATGAATCAGTTTCAGAATATAATGGAAATCATAAATAAGCAGTTAAAAATAAGTTCGTTATTGTAAGAGCCTAGAATATCCCCAGCGGAGTCGCCATGTTGTCACGCCCCCTTTTTTCCCCTTCGCGGGGGAAGTCTGGGTATCGACATTCATGGGGGAAACAACTCGCTTCCTTTTGGGAATTGGGTATTTGAAGAGTCGCCACCTAATGGATTAAGGTGCGTTAGGGCACCCAGAGCGATTAACTCATGTAACCAGTTTGCATTACCAGAGATTAGGGTAATGGCTCGAAATAACCTTAAGGGGAAAGTGTTAGGCACCCCTCGAGGTCCACAACGGTGGGTCCCGGACAAACTTAGTTATGTGAATTAGTC
Organism: Nicotiana attenuata; assembly: GCF_001879085.1. Lineage (NCBI taxonomy): Eukaryota > Viridiplantae > Streptophyta > Magnoliopsida > Solanales > Solanaceae > Nicotiana > Nicotiana attenuata. The sequence goes on from NW_017671670.1 coordinate 4,172, forward strand.
ATTTAATAGGTAAATAGTCTAAGCACACATTTGCAAATAAAGGAAGTTTACACAATCTAAGAACACATATATAATCAACGAAGTTTAGACGGTTCAAGCATACATATGTAAATTTTAGACTGTCTAAGCATGCATACTTAAATTAAAGAAGTTTGAGTAGTCCGAGCATACATAAATTAAGGAAGGGAAGTCTTAAGTTGGTTAGCCTATAGGATCACATCTGTACAATAACCGGTAAGCCTTCCTCAAATAGAGGGGTTACACATGGCATTAGCGCACAGGTCATCATATCCTTTTACTACCCATTATCCCCCCCCCCCTAGTGGTTATATAAGCGAGTTTAATTAACGAACCCTAAGCGTGCTTTACCCGTCCCTTCCTTGTGGTCCCGGAGGTGTTTAGGACCTCTATACTTAGGCAGTTCTAGACACTCCTAAGGTATTCAAAAGGTAAAATCCAAGCGCGAACAAAGAACACATAGGACTGTCAAATAAGGAAGCAATTAGGGGCTCATGTTTTACCTCCACACATATACAGATACGTAGCACGTCTCAAACAACTGATTTTGAAGAAATTTAGAAAGCCTTAGAACATGATATCTAAATGAACATCACAAACACAGAATATGCAGCATTTGTTTTAAAGCGAAGTGGTAGAACCCTAATCAGCTTGCCTGTTGATTTTATAGCCTGTTAAACTTGGATAGTTTCACGCATAAACAGAACCTGATTTCATGATTATCCAATGGCCTAAGGCTTGCCTAGGCGTGTATATGCAGTCATAATCTGGGAACAATTTAAACAATTTAAAGTTCTTTTATCCTGTAAGCATGCTGATCTAAGTGATGAAGGCTATAACAAGTGATTTTATGCATGTTTACACTAAGACATGATATTTAGGTGTTCGACTATTTTGAACCTTTTATAGACAGTTACTTATTCAAAGCGGCGTGGACATGGTTTAGAGCCAATGCAAACAAAGTCCTAAATCAGGATTTCTAATGCACATAAAGGTGATCAATTTTTATTAAGCAAGATTATAGAAGCAGTTTAATGACATGATTTCCAGGTGATAATAACTTATGCAAAGTCAGAGAAAGAAGCGATGAACTTATAACATATTTCTACCATGCAAAGGCAGTAAACGTGAGTATCTTAAGGCAGGATTTCTAATGCAAACAACATAGACCTAAAACATGATTCCTATTGCAGATAAGCTCAATATAATCATAAAGCATGATTTCTAATGCAAATCATCATAATGTAAACCTAACGCAGGATTTCTACCCAGTTCCCCCACAAAAATCATATAGGAACCCTCCCCTTTTTACTAATTACCCCAATATCAGTTTACAAAAAATATTATTACAAACCAGGATCGAATGAATTGCATAAATAAATGTAAATTACACTATAGGGAGCCTGAATTAGGCCCAAAGTGAACCTGGGGATGCCAGGCCTTCAACGCAATCTCAGAAGCCAATAGATCTCATAGCCAATAATGTGTGCCTTGGTGTGTCAGAGTTCCCTAAGGACCTCAAGGATCCCGGGAAGTGCTCGCACCAAGACCATTCTCAAATAGGGATTGATTATGTGCAGTGTGGAAGGGCCAGCCCTGGTATGCCAGAGTTCAAAGAGATCTCAAGGATCCCTAAGCAGTACACACACCAGAGGGGCAGAACTTAATATTCTAAGAGTAGGGTGAGAGTGCTTGACACATTTTTGAAAGACATAGTAAAACAGTTAGAAGCAAAAGAGATTCAGAAATAGCTTTCCTTTTTTTTAAAAAAGATACTGGGAGTGACCAGTTTTTTAGAAGAATACTAGGGGTAAAAGCAGTAGTTTTGAAATCACCTTGAAGAAAGCATGCTCAACAAACAACCCAATTGGTCATAGAGTACTCAGATTCACACAACAAGTAAACTTACAAACAGGGGTGAAGGGGATTGTGAACACATAGGGCTAAAACCACATAAACAGAGAAGCATTTGATACAGCAAGTGTACAGAACCAACAGGAGTCTACTGAATCAGGTCAATCATGGTACTAGTCAGTTAAGACATAGATAAGGGATGTAGCAGGATCATGTTGAAGACACAGAGGTGTTGAACAACATGGGACATACAATCAGGACTAATTGAATGCACTAGAAAACAAAGTAGTTACATAGTCATGCCCATTAAAAGGGAGGGGGTAAGGGAACCAAGTAAACATGCTAGGCTGGTATCAAAGAACTAAGTGAAATTAGGCATGCATAAGGCATAACTTAGACATGCTTAATAACAGCAAACAGAGGAACAAGTTGAGTAAGTAATGCAAGGATAAACATGGGTGTATAGACATATAACACATAAAGTTGAGTTTCAAAATTTAACTAGAGACATACCAGTTAAAGAAGAAAAATGCAGAATATGAAAGAAGCAGGTGTGAATCCACTGTCTAGCCTTGGTTTTCAGCCGGCTAGGCCAACAATCAGCACAAGTAGCAAAGAAAGAGAGAGTGTTTGAATGTATGTGTGTGTATTCTGAACTACTGTTCATGTCTTGAAGGAGCAGAATGAGAGTGTATATATAGAACTTTAGGGGTGAATCAAAATAAGGTAAAAGAATCACAGTTCAATCAATTAGGAGCAATTAATCATTCACAAAATCAATTCTCGTAGAGGAGTCCGGATAGACCCCTTAATTGGGGGGAAATCAATTAACGGTCAGAACTTGGACTCAAATAAGGTAATAAATCAACACCATGCCATATAAGGAGTCTATCAAATCCCCAAACTACTGATAACTAATTAAGGCAAGTGTAATTAGTCACAACAGGGAAACAAGTAAAAATTCTGGAAAATACTGATTTTAATCAGGAAAGAATTATTCGAATTCCCTAAATAGAAATCAATTAAGCAACAACATTCCAAAGAATACTGGACTTAACAGGAAAATCACTCAAATCCCTAAATAGAGTCAGTTAATACGACTAGTTCACAGATATAGGCATAATAGAAGAAATTAGTGTAACCATTAGGAACATCTAGGGTTCGAGCATGCATACAAAGATTAACCAAATACATAAAGAGATGAACATTTTTATCATTGAAAGTGGAAAAACCTCTTTAAAAAAAGTCTGGGAAGAACCTTAATTTGAAAACACTTAAAGTTGATTGACAATATAGAGGTCAAAGAACCCTTAAAGAAAACAGCCATAGAAACTTGAAAGAACTTATACAGGGATTTGAACAACAGAAGTCAGAGAAGTCAAAAACCTAAAGTAGCGTTGTGCTAAAAATAGGTTAGTAGTAGAGAAGTAAAAGAACCTTAAAGAACAACCGTGGGATTTTGAAAACAACTTCAGATGCACAGAGATTTGACCAACAAACAACAAGAAAACCAAACCCTAATATGACAAGTGCTCAAAAATCGGTTAATTAGTAAAGAAATAAGGGAACCTTAAGGAAAATTAGTGATGAATCTCAGAATCGTTCCAGATCTACAGAGATCTGAACCGATTCAAGTCCAAACATTAGGTTTTTGAATAAGAGAGAAATGGTAAAAAGAATCTGTCCTTTGAATCAGAGATTTGAGCCGTAAAACATCGATAAAAAGCACTCACAGACCATAGACAGACTCTTGGAGAGCTTTGAATGAGATCTGGACTAGATCTCTTCGAGGTCCTTCCACAAAATCACAAAATCGAGCAACCAAGGGAAGTAGGAGACAAGTAGAAGTCTCAAACAACCATACAATCCATGGAACGGGTAGGGATCGAAGACATTAGGGCTGGTTTTGGGTGGCGGCGGCTAAGGTTAGAGTTTGGTCTCAGAGAGGACTAGAGAAGAGAGGGTTTCAGGGCGGCCGGTGGTGACAAATGACTAAGGTTTAGGGGTCGTTTTGGACTAAAAAAGGAAAGGATAAACGATGGCCGTTGATTGGGCTGGGTGGATTTGGGCCGTTTTAATTGAATTGGGATTGGGGGAATTGAAATTGGGTTGATTTAATGGGCTAGGTCCGAAAATAAAAGGGCTATTTATTAAATACCCATTTAATTGATAAAAATATTTTATAGAAATAATTAACAATGAGAAAAAATAATTTTCATGCACAAAGGTGCTTTAAAATAATTATTCAATATTTTGAAAATATAATGGACCAATTTATGGTAAAATAATGCAGTGATGTATGCATGGGCAATAATTGCAAAATTATGGCAATTGTAACCAAAAGATGTAAATCTGGCCATTTGTGAGATAATTGGAACTTAATAGGACCATAAATGATAATATTAAATCAAGAGATATTTTAAAATCATCTATAATGCAATTTTTAATTATTTATATGAATAAAATATTAAGACAAATTAATTTAAAAAATTTAAGAATTATGAGAAAATACCAACTGATGCTAATGCATAATTTTTAAAGGTATATATGCATTTCAAAAATATTATAGGGAAAAATTGGGTATCAACAACACCTGCCAGTGTCTGCAGGCCTCGGAGACACCCTCTATCTACTTCTATATCTTCCTATTTTTATTAGATACAATTGTATAGGGATGATTATGACACCGTTGTAGAGCTTGTGACTCGATACCACCGGGTTTTGGGGAGATTGTATATGCGGAGTTGTGGAGTTTTCTTTCTTAACATTGTTGAGTATTTGAGAGTTTACTTGTTATTTCAGTTTTTTCCGCATTTTTGTTAGGCTTACCTAGTCATAGAGACTAGGTGCCATCACGACATCCTACGGAAGGAAATTGGGTCGTGATAGATTCCCACTTATTGTAAGTTAATTAGATGAGTTATATAAGGATTTAAACATGGAAATTTATAGAAATTGTGGGATTTTGGAAGAAAACCTAGAATTTGAAATTTTTTGGATTTTGACAAGAAAATTGGACATGGAATTGGGAGTAAATTATATATTTGAGTTCATGGTGTTATGGATAATGTTTATCTTCAAAACTTTCGAAATCCAGGCACGTGGGCCCGAGGGTTGACTTTGTTGACTTTTCGAGAGGAGTTGGAAATTATTATAAATTGATTAATTGCGAGTGCTGGACTATATTTTTATTGGTTTGCATGTTGTTTGACTAGTTTCGGATTGATGGGCATCAGTTTGAGGTGTTAGAGATGCGTAGGAGCTGGTTATGGAACTTCGGAGCAAGGTAAGTCTCTTGTCTAACCTTGTAAGTGGAAACTACCCCGTAGGTATTATAATTGTTATTTGCTACTAGTTGTGGGTGCTATGTAGGCACGAGGTGACAAAAGTTATGTAGCTAAGATCATGCTTATGTCCGGATAGACTTAGGACTTTACCATGCAATAATTGTACTACTTGAACTCAACTTGTTAGTTTGATTACCCTAACTTGAAGTGGAAATTTGATTAGAGATCATGTTAGGTTGATCTTATTACTTTGAGTTGTTTGGCGGAATATTTGACTATTGGTAAAAGTCATGCTTACTTTACATTCATGTCCTTGTGTTGCAAATACGCGGTCCGTGATTCGATAAGTTTATTATCTTCCTGAGGGTCGGGCCGAACGCTTCGACAGTGATATGAAATATCAATATGAGATGCATCCACGGATCGGGCCGTACGACCTCGGCAGTGTATGTACACGACTTTATGGATCGGACCATACGACCTTGGCATAACTCGTGCGTAACATCACTACGAGTCTGAATACTCATGAGATTTTCCCCTGATCTGAGACTTGGCACTAACATGATAAAACTTATGATTTCAAAGTAATAAAACGAATAGTTATTTAGATGGTTCACCATTGGCTTTCCTAACAGTGATGTTGGGCGCCATCACGACCTATAGTGCATTTTAGGTCGTGACAGCTTTGACGTTGAGGCTTTTCAAGGGTTTTATGTGTTTTCTTAAAATTTCTTTCTAGGGCGCTAATTCTCCATAATACAGTGCATATTGAAATATTTGTAGGTACCCAGTTTAGATAATAGCTTTCCTTATTTTTTAGGTTGTTCATATGTTGTTGTTTATTAAAAGAATGTGCATGTGATATTCTAGTTTTTGTAGGTACCTAGTTTAGTTAATAATTTCCTTTCTTTTTCGTAGTTTTTTGAATTTTATTAAATAGAACATAAGAAAATAGATTTTTATTGGCAACTTTAACTTGCTAGGTTCTGAGACATAGTTGACTAATCTATGGATGAGAGGAAGTTTTTATTTTGGTAGGTCTTTAACTTATTTTGTTTTTGCCGTATTTCAAATACGAGCTTGTGGTGTTCTGAAAGTGCTCACTAGATTTGTTCTTTCCTAGTTATTTGTGCTCTTTAAGCTTGCTTGCAGATTATGTTTCTACTTAAACTTACTGTATAGAAAGAATGGTGCTATTGAAAAGGATTAGATTAACATGATCTCAGTTAGTAGTTCAATATAAAATAGTCCTAAATTTAGTTCAATTAAATATCAGTTTGATACTAGTTTTTTGAAAGTTTTATTTACTCAAGATGTTAATTCTGGTGTTCTATAGTTTGATTTTGCTTAGTTATAGCATGAAATGGCATTTTAGCTCCATTAAATCATAAAGATTGGAGGCTTGTGCCTGGTCTGTTCAAGAACAAGATATAGGATCATATTAAAGTGCTTAAATAAAGAAAAAAGCTAAGATGCTTACTGCTTTTATGCTTTTACATATATATGTGTTATATGTTTATATTAGCAGGAAAATACTGATGCAACTAAAGATATGTGATACATATTTTAATGATATCAGTTGGGACTAAATGAAAAGAATAGAAGCATGGGCAAAAAGAATCGGTTATAAGCCATACGGCAACGACAATAAGCGCTTAGGTAAACGTCCAGACAAGGTAAAGAATGATCAATTGCATGCATTAGTTCATTAATGGAGCTCTAATAAAGAAAATGTATTCCTGGAGCAACAAGTATCTTTTTTCTGTTTCCCTTAACACATGCTATTAGCTTATTCCATATACTGATCATATTTTTTCCTTTATACTTTTCTATACTTTTCCTCTGTCATTATTCTCACTTTTTCTCTTTTTTCTTTTAAAAATTTTGATTTTTTATTTGATGTTCGGATGGAATTGACTCTAATGTATAAAATTGTGTCTAAATTTTTTAGGAAAAGGGCAAGAGGAGCAAATAAAGCCTAAAGAGTCTGACTTTGCCACACACATCAGGAAGAAACAGTCATTCTCAAACTATAGATACGTATGCCATATTCGCCATCTGCTTTCTGTAATTTATATATCAATACTTATTTTCTTGAATATTCTTTATACACCATTTTACTATTTAGCAGATGACAAAGAAGGTTGGTGTAAAACTAAGTCGTATTAAGGTGTTCAAAAAATACATATAAGAACGAATGAACAACCAATAAATGAGATAGCTAGTGAAGTAATGGTAAATTCTTATTCTTTATATCTATATAAAGGTACTTTAATTCCATTACAAATTATAACTTTTCATCATTTTACTGTTCTTTTCAAAAGAAAATGAAATAAATTAACTTGCTAAGGTGTATCCTGATTTAAATGTTCCTGGAAGTGCTCCCAATAATGTGTATGCACAAGTTATGGGACCAGACACTCATGAGATTGTTCAAATTCTAAGAAAAAGAGCTGCTCCAAGCTTTATTTATAGCTTTGTATATAAACGATCTTCAGATTGAGCAAAGGGATTTTGATAAAAGGGTTGAGGTAGAAGTTCAAAAAGCTACCTCAGCTATAAGCATTTAGATGGAGGAAAAGTTGTCTAAAGCAATACTTGATAAAGTATCTTTCTTAAAATGAAAAATATTATGTGGTTTTGTCTTATTTTTGTATCTTGTATTCTATAATTTGTTAAATTTTAAATTTTGTAAACTATCAAAGTAACCAATTTAATATTTCTTCGCAGGTTAACACAATGAAGAAGACTGGAATTAGTGAATTAGGCACAAAGAATAAATGGGTAAGTTTGAAAAATTACAAGATACCTTTTCATCTCTTTTCCTTTGCCTTATTTTCTTTCTTTCCTCTTTTCAGTTGCTGCTATTATACTCATTATACAGTATGTTTATTTTTTAGAATCTTAATTTGTTATTTTTGGTATCCCAATTTGTTATAATCGAAGAGGAAAGAATTCCCTTTATTATATAGTTATAATTTTCTTTTTTCTGTATGACTTCTTGTACAACATTTTTGAAGGAAAATTACTGGAAATGAAAAGCTTGACTCATGGAGAGGTGGTTTCAAAAAGCTTTGTTGAAGGATTTAGCCTAGAATTTAAAGAAAATTCATTCGAAAGTGATAATACCATAGTTACATGTTGAAATTACTGTCTTTTGTGAGTTAGTTGGATTTGAGTTTTACTTGAGAACAAATTATTTGATTTGGCATCATCTATTTGTACAGAGTACTTTTTAGATTGCTACTTTGTTCTTTAGTTATAGTACTAAAAGGCATTTATTTTACATGTATTTCATGTTAGTTGAAGGTTGACATTTGTGGATGTACCAATTGAATGTAAAGTGTTATGATAAAAAAATAGAGGATTATTATTAATATTTTAAAAAATTTGGTATCGATGTTAATCTGAATGTTGGAATTCTTAATACGACATTTTGAAAAGTTGTGAAAAAAGTCACTAATCGTATTTGACAGTCATGTAAATGTAAATACGACATTTTCATAAATGACGTAAATTTTCTTACTGATATTTTTTAAAGGTTAAAAGTAAATGTCGTAAATTTCTTGACATTTACCTAATATCGTCATAAATTTCTTATTGATATTTACTTAGATTTCAAAAAATTCTTACCGACATTTACCTAAATGTCAGAAAATCAATAACATTGAAATTTACGATATTTGATGTAAATGCAAAATAAATATTGATAAACGAATTTGCGACATTTAAGAAGCTTATTATAATATTTAATAAATGTCTTTGTACCTTCATTTTCTTGTAGTGCGGAGATGGTATATCATTCCCCTATGCAATATTTCGATGTCAATCATGAACGTTGAAACCCGCTCGCATTGTTGGAAGAGCAAAGTTGCTTCAATGAATTAAATAAGCAAAAAAGAAAAAGGTTGTCTATGCATAATGCGATAAAATGGTCAAATAACATCTTGGAACCTTCATGAGATTTTCAACAAGCAATCAAAATGTCCTTGAAAACTCACGTGACTTCCCAAAAACAAACTTCTAAAAACCCTAAAAGAAAAAGAGAAGAAATACGTTAAATAAACTAGTCACTACAAGGCTCATCAGCATCCAACAGAGGAAGAATAGTCTAGTGTACCTGCTCGGACATTTGCCGAAGAAGAAACGGTTGAAGGATTCAAGGAAGTAACGAAAGATGCTGGGGGAGTACCCGAAAGGGGGTCATCCTGGGAGGTTGAAGGGATATCAACGGCCCCTTCACCCGTATTGTCCTGTGGCTCGGCAAGATCCAAGTCATCTCCGAATGAGTAGTTGCCGATGTCATCCAAATCCAGCTCCAGCTGAGCACTCTACATGCTTGTTTGGCCTTCTTTACCTCCTCATCCGGGTCTATATTGTCATTGTCATGAACCTGCCTGAGTATTTTGACTTGGGACTCCAGAAATATGGCATGCTCGGTAAGCGTAGTATGAGTTTCAAACTCCCTCGAGCAAGAAATAGCCTTATCTCTTTCACAATCAAGCCTCTCCATCTTTGCTTGTAAAGCTCCAAGTTGCACCTCGAGAGCCTTTCCCTTTTCTTCTGCACTACGAAGGCGAGATGTAAGGACGCCATGCTGCCCTGAGACTTAGTCCAAGAGGGACAACTTCTCACCAAGTATTCCTTCAAACTGCAAACACCCTCTAGCGTACCAAGTAAGCTCAATCCTTATCCGCTCAAGCTCCTTCTGCATCCTATTCGCCTGGAATTCATGAGTCGCACTCTCAAAGCGCTCTTTTTCAATCGTAACCCCGTCTTCCTCGAAAAGACCACTCAACTCCAACACCTCCCTTTCATAACGACTAATCCTCTCTGAAACCTAAAAAGATATCAAATGGGTGTGCATCAACAAAGGGAAAAATCGCTTTTGCTTTAAAATTTGAAGGGGTTGTAGCATTTGGTGTAGTGAAAAAAGCATACCCGAAGAGTGTAATTCGTCATATCATTCACAAGAATTGATAAAGGGCATCCCCTCTAGACCCCACATATCCACTCCTTCAGGAACCTTCGCTGTAAAACTAAGCTTACTGGTATTTATGGAAGATCCAGCCCTAAAATAAATCGAAGTTATTGGGGTAGCAGACGAACTAGGGACTAGCGAGGTCGTAATAGGATTTGATAATGCCAGAGCCTAGTAGCTCGGGTATGAGGATTTTGCCTCCTTAATGTCAACAAGAATTGGGCCAGTAGCGCAGGGCTGAGAAGGCCTCTTTCAGAAACTGGACTGAATCCCCCTCTAGGGACAAATGGCAGGAGCGCTTGCTAAAGCAGCAGGCTGGGAGCTTTTTTTCTCCACCGAGCTGCCGAAAGTTCCTTAATTATTTCTTAAACGGCATTGGAAGGAAGATCCATCAAAACTCAAGTCGAAGGTCTCCTCATTGGAATACCTACATATAAGGTGATAATTTTATCACCAAAAAGCTCGAACAAGGATTTGTAAGAAAGTAAAGATATACCATAACTCTTGGCCCTCCACCTAAAAGCCTAAGAAATATGCCTCTAGAACCTCTCTAGCATAGAGGAACAAGACAAAATCTTTTCGACCCACTTCTCTATGTCAAACGCCTCTCCGAGTAAGGTACGACCAGCCGAAGTATAGAATACAAGTAAGGCAAAATGCAAAAAGAAGTTTCAAAATAAGCGCTTATCATTCCACTTTCCCAGGAATAGCCTCCTGGCGAACTGAGTTGAATCATTGGTGGACACATCCAGAAAATGATCATATTACCCTCTATCATGGTCAGCCTTAGTGTTTACTACCTTTGGAGTTCTCCGTCCAGAAAGCATAACGATGATGCCTCGGTACAAGTTTGGGAAATATAAATGAAGAAGTTGTTGAAGAGTAAAGCCCACCCAAGCCATTTTAGATAATAGCGAAAGCAAGCCACTAACCGCCAAGTTACCGGTCCAACCTGGGCCAGGCTGATGTTGAAATGCCAGCAGAGATCCCAAATTATGGATTCAATCCGGGTATTAAACTTCAAAGTGAAGGAGTAAGTATATAGGAATGTAAACCCTTCTCTATAACTTGATATACAGTCAGATCCCAAGGGTAGTTGAACATCCATATCGTCCCAGCCACATTCGTCCCTCAGCGGAGGAAGATGTTCGGGGCACACTAAGGATGAATTTTATCCATAGAACATGCGATGTTGTTCCATACACCACCATCTATCTAAGTATTAGCTCCCCTAGTTAAAACATCAAACATTGAGTGCTCAACTTCTGTCGTTGCCTTTTTGCCGAAAAAAGCTTTAACAGCCTTCTTCCTCTTGCCTTGTGCGGATTCCTCTGCTTCAACAGAGGAACCTGGTGCCAAAGAGGACAAAGCCTCTAACATATCAACAGCATGATTAATCTCTTGCTTGTCCATGGCATTTTGTAAAACAAAAAAGATAACATAGATAAAGGAAAAACTTAGAGAAGAAAAAGCAAATAAGCAATTGAAGAAAGATAAAAGGAGCGACATTTATTGCTAATATTTATAGGCGAACATCAAAGTCAAAAATCTATAGAGAATAGGGCTAACACGGGGCACCACTTAGGATGGGAATGGCTCAGCCCACATGCATTATTTGATGAAAGCACTTCAGTCGCCTTCGATGATTGGTTTGTCAACCACGCTTTCTCTCACTCAAAATAATGCTCCTCATCAAATGTTGTTCTTTAAGTCGGGGCAACATAACAATGAGTAGTTTTCTCCAGGATCCCAACTCTCGAGAGAAAGATGCCAACCGAGATAGAGGTGGGAGCAAAACTTGCCCAGGAAACTACTACCTATAGCAGAGCCTATAATATTTGGCTACGTGTCAAGAGCATAAATAAGAGACTGCATACATATCTCGTCAATCATAGGTCAAATCACTGCCATATGAGGAATATAATAGAGAAATATTTCCCGCTTTGAAACATGTCAAGATTTGTCCTTTTGGAAGTTTCCTGTTTCTTGGGCACTTCCTATGAAACACTCAAAAAATAGGGAGAACTGCGACTGTAATGACCCGACCGATCGTTTTGAGCTCTAGTGCATCGTACGGCAGTTTGAGGCCTTGAGTAGCTTCACTTCATGCATTATGACTTGTATGTATAGCCGGATTTGAATTCTGTGAAGTTTGGAGTTGATTTGGAAGGAAAATTCTCAATTCGAAAGTTTTAAGTTGAAAGAGTTGGCCAAGGTTTTAACATTGAGTAAACGACTTTCGAATCGAGATTTGAAGGTTCTAATAGGTTCGTGTGATAATTTTGAACCTGGGCGTATGTTCGGGTTGAGTATCGGATGGTCTAGGAGCATTTCGGCGCTTATTGTGGAAAGTTGGCATTTAAAGATTTGGAATTTTCCTAAGTTTGACCATGGTTTGACTTCAATGCTATCGGGCTCGAATTTTGGTTTTGGGACATGGAATAGGTCCATTTCAACATTTGGAACTTGTCTGCAAAATTTGGTGTCATTTGGAGTCGATTTGATATGGTTCGGATACTTGGTTGCAATTCTAGAAATTCTTGAAGTTCATTGCGATTTTCATGCGTTTTGGCATTCGATTCATGAATCTAGAGGTTATTTTAGTGTTTTGGTTGTGTGAGCGAGTTTGTGTTATGTTTTTAGACTGGTTTGTGTTATTGGACAGGTTCTCGGGGGCCTCGGATATGTTTGGGTTATGTCGCGCTCCTATTTGATGTTTCGGCGTCATTTTCATAGGTATAAGGGATACTATATTTAGCAAACGACCTTTAATTTGTGATTTGATTGAACCACTAGACCAGTATCGTAATTACGAGTAATAGCAACAAGAATCTTCAAATTCCGATATTGTATGAGAGAGTTTTGTCCATTTCTGTGTCGGGAAAGATTGTTGATGTTGCTAGTGTTGAGGTATCGCAATTGCGAAAGTTTGTTCGCAATTGCAAAGTTTATAGATTTTAGCCTTGGTTTCGCAATTGCGAAGCCTCTACATTTTTACCTTGGTTCGCAATTGCGAACACTTGCCCGCAATTGTAAGGGTCAGCAAATGCTAACCCCGTGTCGCAAATGCGACATCTGCACCTAGTAAAAGGGGTGGGAGACGGGATTTTTATCTACAATCTTTGGGTAAGTAAATTTGTTCAATTTCCAACTATTTTACATGATTATACATGAGATTTAACATCAAAATTGAGAATCACAGTGAAATTTGAGAAACTTTGTCTATGTTTTGAGAAATGTGGATTTGAGTGTTGAGGGTCGATTTGAACTCAAATTTTAAAACAAAGTACATGCATGGACTCGTGATGTTATGGGTAACATTTATTTATAAAAAAAGTCGGAATCCTGGCATATGGGGCCGAGGGTTGACTTTTCAAGCGAGGTTGGAAATTGTTATAAATTGATTAATTATGAGTATTAGAGTATATTTTTATTGGTTTGCACATTGTTTGACTAGTTTCAGATCAATGGGCATCGGTTTGAGGTGTTAGAGAGGCGATGGAGCCGATTATAGAACTTCGTAGCGAAGTAAGTCTCATGTCTAACTTTGTGAGGGGGAATCTACCCCGTAGGTGTTATAACTATTATGTGCTACATTGTTGTGGGAGCTACGCATGTATGAGGTGACGAGTGTTCGCGCATATGCTAGAATTCCTTATCATGTCCGGGTAGACTTAGACTCACGTCATGCCTTAGTTGTACTGTGACGACCCAAAGGGGTCATCACCGTATTTTCCACTCGCCTTGTACTTTCGAGGCCGTGAAAACCTCACTTGGGGGTTGCCTCGACTTGTGTGCACAGTCCGGGCGCGTACCCGGAAAGTTTAAATGTGAATTTGTAAGAAAGATAATAAATTTGATGTTTTGAATTGATTAAGTATGACTTTGGTCAACGTTTTGGACAAATGGACCCGGACTCGTGATTCGACAGTCCCGGAGGGTCCGTAGGAAATTTTGGGACTTGGGTGTGTGCCCGGAATCGAATTCCGAGGTCCCAAATCCGAGAAATGAATTGTTGTGTGAAATTGTTTCCTGAAAATAATTAAAGAATTGGAAGGTGTTATTTGTTTAGAAGACTGTGCTGTTGGGCTCGTATTTTGGTTCCGACTCCCACAAGTCTTAAATATGATTTAAGCAATTGCAGTAAAGTTTGGTTAGATTTGGACGTCATTTGACGTGTTTTGAGCTAGAAAAGCTTAACTTAATGTTTTATGGGAATTGGAGAGAAATTCATGGGTATTGAGACCCAAATTGATGATTCATGATGTTAATTGGGCGATTTGATCGCACGAATGAGTCCGGAGTATGTTTTTGAGATTTTATGTATGTTCGGTTTGGAGCCCCGAGGGCTCGGGTGAGTTTTGAGTAGGTCCCGGGAGGTCTTAGGCTTAAAAGTATCAGGTGTTGCAGGTCCAGGTGTTGCAGGCCCCCAGCGTGGCCTCGGTCATTTCCGTGCGGTCCGCACTGGCAGCCGCGCGGCCGCGGTGCACTTTTGCGCGGTCCGCGTGGCTAGGTTCAGAGGGCCAATGACTCCCAATTCGACCAGCGCGACCGCGTGCNTAATCCCTTGCCGGGATGGCTTGAGTATATTGATTATCTCCCTTGCCTGGATATGGAAGTTATTGTTGTTGCTCCCTTGCCGGGATTTAGCTGTTTAATTGTGTATTTCCCTTGCCGAAACACTTCTTATTATTTGTTATCCCCTCGCCCCGTTCGGTTGNTACACAAGTGCACTCATTCTCACACCTCTCGGTAGAGAGAACGATTTTGCCCAATTGACTCTCTCGAGACCAATTAGGTAGGCCAATTAGACCGGGCAACTAGGGCTCAAGTAGGGTAATTACTCTTTCGAGGTTTAACCCGTTAATTGGGACTACCATTCTCATGGGTCCATCCCAATTCCTTGTTGGGTTAACTTTTAGGGTCATAAGACTCTCTATCTCTCAAGAAGAGTAAGACCCGCTAAGCTTGAATTCATGTTTGCAACCACAAATTCTAGATTGAAACACAAAATCAACCCAAATAACAAATACCTAATCTCAATCTCACCCTAGAATGCAACACCCATTAACTACCCACACTAGGGTTGAGCCACAACCATAGCTAATGGGTTTAGCTAGACATAATTAAAGAAGAAACAGTAGAAATAGTTGATGAAATGAACATAATAATTGATTTCTACTTTAAATCTATGATATTCAAGAGTAAAATTGCCAAATTAGGCTACAAAGTACTTCTCACGAGCGCAGCTCTCGTTCAGTAGTTAAAATCTGACCTAAAAATGTCAAAAAGATCTATTTATACCGAGCTAGAAAATCTGGACAAAAATGCCCCTGCGGGGTAGGCGCAGACCGCGCAGAAATGGAGCGCGGCCGCGTTGGCTCTTGGACTCTTTGGAATCTGTACTCTGAAGTTAGGATCGCGGACCGCGCAGAAATGGAGTGTGGCCACGTTTCAGGACGGGCGCAGACCGCGTAAAAAGGACGCACGGCCGCGTGGCAATACTTTGGCAAAAACACCATCTCTCTGAATCTCATCTACGCGGACCGCGTAAAAAGGAGCGCGGACCGCGAACCGCGCAGATTGCCCTGTGAATGACCCAGTCTCTGAATCTCCTAGCGTGGCCGCGTGGCAAATCAGTGCGGTCCGCGCTAGGTCTTCTTGTTCCCACTTCAATTGGTCTTTGACACTTGGCAGGTTTCACTCCGTTTTGAGCCGATCTTTGACATTTGTCATCTTGTCGCTCAAACCTGCAATCAAGCGCAACTTGTAAGGGTTTTGGGGTTATTTTGTGGCAATTCATAACAAAAGCAATAGCAAGTAGGGGTATAATCATGCTACAACTCTAACTTATCAGTGGGCCCGGGGGCATTTTGGGAATTTTTGAACAAACTTTGGGAAATTCATTTTTCATGCAGTCAAATTGATTCAAGTAGCATTTGTTAATACATTCAAGTAATTTGTGATTAGATTCGAGCGGTTTGGTGCTGAATTTGAGGGGTAAAGCTATACTAGAGGATTGAGTTGAGTTTGGAACATTCGAGGTAAGTATTAGATCTAACTTTGGCTTGAGGGAATAGGATTAGAGTGTTGTTTGCTAATTGCTAAATGTGGAGTACGGTGTATAGGCATGGTGACGAGTATCTTTACACCAGTGTCTAGCATGACCGTGGGTCCTTGTTTGTACTTATTCTGATGTTGTTATGACTCTTCCATGTTTTTGATGATATTTGCACGAAGGGAAATTCCGTGCCATGATGTGAGAGTTATGTGAGGAAAAGCACGAAGGGTGATGCCGTGCACTTTATTTGGTTGCTCTTGGTGAGAATGAGGGTAAAAGCACGAAGGTTGATGCCGTGCAACTGTTGATTTTCGTGCTCTCATTAGTTATTGTTATTGCCATGTTTCTTACTTAAATTGTTGACTTTATATCTGGACTGTACTCCCCCATAGTAGGCTCTCCTCCATCTTATCTGTTTAATTTCTTTGTTCTTTATTGCATATATATATTGAACTGCACAGGTTGGTTTGGTAGTCCTGTCTAGCCTCGTCACTACTTCGCTGGGGTTAGGCCAGGCACTTACCAACACATGGGGTCGGTTGTGCTGATGCTACACTTCTGTGCTCTTTTGCACAGATCACGGTACCGGAGCAGCTTTTGGACCACAGCAGTAGGATATTGATCGGGAGCTGACTTCAGTCCAGGGACTTACGAGGTAGCCTAGCTGGCGTTCGCAGGCCGGAGTCCCTTTCTATGCTTTAGTTTGTTTTCATTGTACCGAGACAAACATTGATGTATTTCTATTCAGACTTGTTTTTAGCACTTCTTAGTAGTTCATGAGTTAGTGACACCAGTCTTGGGTAGAGAACTGTTAAACTTCCGTATTTTTGGTTTTCATTTACCTATGTTTTTAAGACTTCCGCTTTTATTTAAATGACTCGTAATATTTATATTGTTGAGGTGTTATCAGGGAATACTGAAATGTTTGGCTTGCCTAGCTCCATTAGTAGGCGCCATTACGACTCCCTATGGTGGGAAAAATCCGGGTCGTGACAAAGTTGGTATCAGAGCACTAGGTTACATAGGTCTCACAACTCACGGACAAACTCAGTAGAGTCTGAGGGATCGGTACGGAGACGTCTGTATTTATCCCCCAGAGGCTACGGAGTTAGGAAAACTTCACTTCTGTTCTTTCTTGTCGTGCGAATCTGTTTCCCAAATACTGATTGTCTTTCCACTTTGTTCTTTCGCAGATGGTGAGGACACGTGCTTCCTCTTCTACCGCGCAGCAGCCCGAGCCCCCAGCAGCAGCTCCTGCGAGGGGCAGAGGCCGAGGCCGTGCCAGAGGCCGAGGCTGGGGCAGAGCTCAGCCCCGAGCAGCAGTCCTAGAGGTGGAGCCTCATGTTGATTATGATGAGGAGGCTCCAGCCCCAGCAGCTCCGGTGGGCCCAGCTCAGGTCCTAGAGGGGTTTATAGCCACCCCAGTTCTTCAGGACGCTCTGGTCAGATTGGTAGGCTTTGTGGAGAGCGTCACTAAAGCGGGTTTGCTTCCAGTAGCACCAGCCACTTCTCATGTTGGAAGAGGGGTTCAGACTCCTGCTACATGTACTCCAGAGCAGGTAGCTCCCCAGACTCAGGTTCCAGTGGCTCAGCCAGCTGTGGCAGTTCAGCCGGGTATTGTGACTCAGACCGGCGATGGAGCGGCTATGCCCGCAGATGCTTTGTGGAGGCTGGATAGATTCACCAAGCTCTTCACCACCACATTCAGCGGTGCTTCTTCAGAGGACCCCCAGGATTTCTTGTATAGCTGCCATGAGGTTCTACGGACTATGGGTATTGTGGAGACCAATGGGGTCGACTTCACCACCTTTCGACTAGCAGGATCCGCCAAGACTTGGTAGAGGGATTATTGTTTATCCAGACCAACAGGGTCGCCATCACTGACTTGGGACTAGTTTGCAGAGTTGTTTTTGGAGAAGTTTCTCCCAGTTACTCAGCGAGAGGCCCTTCGCAGGCAATTCGAGCGCCTCCAGCAGGGCTCCATGACAGTCACTCAGTATGAGACGTGGTTCATTGATTTGGCACGCTGTGCTATTGTTATACTCCCCACAGAGCGAGAGAGGGTGCGGAGGTTTATTGATGGATTGATTCAGCCGATCCGTCTCCAGATGGCTATGGGAGCTGGTAGTGAGATTCTTTTCAAGAGGCGGCCAATGCGGCCCGTAGAGTGGAGATGGCTCTTGCACGAGGAGGTGGTCAGGTGTCGGATAAGAGGCCTCGTCATTCTGGTAGGTTCAGTGGTACCTCGTCTGGAGGTAGGGATTCTTATGGTAGCCATCCACCGAGACCCTTTCAGTCAGCACTCCAGGTTTCTCATGGTACTCCAGGAGGTGGTGGTTCTCAGCAGCATTACTCTGATCAGCAGCCCATCAGTGCACCGCCACTTCAGAGTTTCTGGGGAGGACATTTAGGTCGACAGGGCCAGCAGTCTCAGCAGCCGAGGGCTTGTTATGGTTGTGGTGACCCGAGTCACATTGTCAGATTTTGCCCTCGAGCCTCGGGTAGTTCTCAGCAGCAGGGTCCTCGTCCCATGATTCAGGCACCAGGTGATCCACAGCTCGCCTAGCCAGCTAGAGGCGGGGGTAGGGATCATAGAGGTGGAGGTAGAGACCGTAGAGGTGGAGCTTGGACCGGTAGAGGTAGGGGCCAGCCAGTAGCCGATCGTCCCAGAGACATGGTTCAGGAAGGTGGGGCCCAGCTCCGCTGTTATGCTTTACCAGCCAGGCCAGAGGCTGAGTCTTCAGATGCTGTTATTACAGGTACTATTCTGGTCTGTGATAGGGATGCCTCAATGCTATTTGACCCTGGGTCTACGTATTCATATGTGTCGTCCTATTTTGCACCCTACCTGGTTATGTCTAGTGATGCTTTAGGTATTCTTGTTTATGTATCTAACCGGTGGGGGATTCTATAGTGGTCGACCGAGTTCATCGTTCCTGTGTGGTAGTGTCTGAGGTTCTTGAGACCCGTGTTGATTTATTGCTCTTAGACATGGTGGATTTCGATATTATATTAGGGATGGATTGGTTGTCCCCGTATCATGCCATCTTGGATTGTCACGCCAAGACCGTGACCTTGGCTTTTCCAGATTCACCCCGTTTGGAGTGGCGAGGGACCCCAGGTCATGCCACTCGCAGTGTTATCTCATATGTGAAGGCTCGACGCATGGTCGAGAAGGGGTGTTTAGCTTATCTGGCGTATGTTCGCGATTCCAGCGCAGAGGTCCCTTCTATTGATTCTGTTCCTATTGTTCGAGAGTTCCCCGAGGTTTTCCCTTCGGACCTGCCGGGTATGCCGCCCGACAGGGATATCGATTTTTGTATTGATCTGGCTCCGGGCACGCAGCCCATTTCTATCCCGCCGTATCGCATGGCCCCGCCAGAGTTGAAAGAGTTAAAGGATCAGTTGCAGGATTTGCTTGAGAAGGGTTTCATTAGACCCAGCGTTTCGCCTTGGGGTGTGCCAGTGTTATTTGTGAAGAAAAAAGATGGTTCGATGAGGATGTGCATTGATTACCGGCAATTGAACAAAGTGACGATCAAGAACAAGTATCCACTGCCGAGGATTGACGATTTATTCGACCAGCTTCAGGGTGCAAAGGTGTTTTCAAAGGTAGACTTGAGATCTGGCTACCATCAGCTGAGGATTAGGGCGTCCGACGTCCCTAAGACAGCATTCCTCACTCGGTACGGGCATTATGAGTTTTTGGTCATGTCATTTGGGTTGACCAATGCCCCCGCAGCATTCATGGAGTTGATGAACCGGGTATTCAGGCCGTACTTGGACCTGTTCGTGATAGTCTTTATTGATGATATTCCGGTACACTCCCGCAGTCAGGAGGAACACGAGCAGCACCTCAGAGTGGTCCTTCAGACTCTGAAGGATAGTCAGTTATACGCTAAGTTCTCGAAGTGCGAGTTCTGGTTGAGTTCGGTTGCATTCCTGGGTCACGTCGTATCAGCAGAGGGTATTCAGGTGGACCCGAAGAAGATTGAGGCAGTCAAGAACTGGCCCCGACCAGCATCAGCTATTAAGATTCAGAGCTTCTTGGGGTTAGCAGGTTATTACCGTCGGTTTGTAGAGGGGTTTTCGTCTATCGCAGCCCCGATGACCAGGTTGACCCAGAAGGGTGCCCAGTTCAGATGGTCGGACGAGTGCGAGGCGAGCTTCCAGAAGCTCAAGACAGCTCTGACTACGGCACCGGTGTTGGTTTTGCCCACAGGTTCAGGGCCTTATACCGTCTATTGTAATGCTTCCTATATTGGACTTGGCGCAATATTGATGCAGGATGGCAAGGTTATAGCATATGCTTCGAGGCAGCTGAAAATTCACGAGAAGAACTATCCAGTACATGATTTAGAGTTGGCGGCCATTGTCCATGCTTTGAAGATTTGGAGGCATTATCTATATGGTGTGACGTGTGAGGTGTAC
The DNA here is from genome assembly GCF_001879085.1 of Nicotiana attenuata. Classification (NCBI taxonomy): domain Eukaryota; kingdom Viridiplantae; phylum Streptophyta; class Magnoliopsida; order Solanales; family Solanaceae; genus Nicotiana; species Nicotiana attenuata. The sequence goes on from NW_017671670.1 coordinate 24,804, forward strand.
ACGGATCACAAGAGTCTTCAGTATCTATTCAAGCAGAAGGAGTTGAATGTAAGGCAGAGGAGGTGGTTGGAGTTGTTGAAAGATTATGATGTTACTATCTTGTACCACCCCGGGAGAGCCAATGTGGTGGCCGATGCATTGAGTAGGAAGTCCGCCAGCATGGGTAGTCTTGCTTATGTCCCGTCAGCCAGAGACCGCTTGCTTTGGATATTCAGGCCCTGGCCAATCGATTTGTGAGGTTGGACATTTCTGAGCCTAGCAGAGTGTTAGCTTGTACGGTCGCTCGTTCTTCATTATTGGAGCGTATCCGTGATCGGCAGTTTGATGATCCACATTTGTGTGTCTTGAGAGACACGGTGCAGCGTGGTGCCACGAAGGTGACCTTAGATGATGATGGTGTTTTGAGATTGCAGGGGCGAGTTTGTGTGCCCAATGTCGATGGGATTCGAGAGTTGATCTTAGCAGAGGCCCATAGTTCTCGGTATTCTATTCACCCGGGCGCCGCGAAAATCTATCAGGACTTGCGGCAGCATTATTGGTGGCATAGGATGAAGAAAGATATTGTTGCATATGTGGCTCGATGTTTGAACTATCAGCAGGTTAAGTATGAGCATCAGAGGCCTGGTGGTTTGTTTCAGCGGATTGAGCTTCTCGAGTGGAAGTGGGAGAGGATTACCATGGATTTCGTTACTGGACTTCCGTTGACGCGGAAGAAGTTTGATGCTATTTGGGTCATTGTTGATAGGCTGACCAAGTCAGCGCATTTTATTCCTGTTGCAGCCACTTATTCATTGGAGAGGTTAGCTGAGATCTACATCCGAGATATTGTTCGCCTTCATGGGGTGTCGGTATCTATTATTTCAGACTGGGGTACGCAGTTTACCTCGCGCTTCTGGAGGGCAGTTCAGCAGGAGTTGGGCACCCAGGTTCAGTTGAGCACAGCGTTCCATCCTCAGACGGACTGGCCAGTCCGAGAGGACTATTCAGATATTGGAGGATATGCTCCGAGCCTGTGTCATTGATTTTGGAGGCTCGTGGGACCAATTTTTGCCCTTAGCAGAGTTTGACTACAACAACAGCTACCAGTCTAGCATCCAGATGGCTCCATATGAGGCTTTGTATGGGAGGCGATGTCGGTCTCCAGTCGGCTGGTTCGAGCCGAGAGAGGCTCGGCTGTTGGGTACAGACTTAGTTCAGGAGGCCTTAGATAAGGTCAAGATTATTCAGGAGAGGCTTCGTTCAGCTTAGTCTAGGCTGAAGACTTATGTAGACCGTAAGGTCCGAGGTGTAGCTTTCATGATTAGTGAGCGAGTATTGCTCCGAGTGTCGCCTACGAAGGGCGTGATGAGGTTCGGAAAGAAGGGCAAGCTTAGCCCTAGGTACATTGGTCCGTTTGAGATTCTTGAGCGAGTAGGAGAGGTGGCTTATAGACTTGCATTGCCACCTAGCTTATCAGCCGTGCACCCAGTTTTCCACGTATCTATGCTTTGGAGGTATCACGGCGATCCTACCCATGTATTAGACTTCAGTACGGTCCAATTGGACAAGGATTTGTCATATGAGGAGGAGCCGGTAGCTATTCTAGACCGACAGGTTCGACAGTTGAGGTCGAAGAGTTTTCCTTCTGTTCGCGTTCAGTGGAGAGGTCAGCCTCCTGAGGCATCGACCTGGGAGTCCGAGTCTGATATGCGGAGCCGTTATCCCCATCTTTTCCCCGATTCAGGTACTTCTTTCTTTTGTCCGTTCGAGGACGAACGGTTGTTTTAGAGGTGGAGGATGTGAAGACCCAAAGGGGTCATCACCGTATTTCCCACTCGCCTTGTACTTCCGAGGCCGTGAAAACCTCACTTGGGGGTTGCCTCGACTTGTGTGCGCAGTCCGGGCGCGTAGCCGGAAAGTTTAAATGTGAATTTGTGAGAAAGATAATAAATTTGATGTTTTGAATTGATTAAGTTTGACTTTGGTCAACGTTTTGGACAAACGGACCCGGACTCGTGATTCGACAGTCCCGGAGGGTCCGTAGGAAATTTTGGGACTTGGGTGTGTGCCCGGAATCGAATTCCGAGGTCCCAAGTCCGAGAAACGAATTGTTGTGTGAAATTGTTTCCTGAAAATAATTAAAGAATTGGAAGGTGTTATTTGTTTAGAAGACTGTGCTGTTGGGCTCGTATTTTGGTTCCGACTCCCGGCACAAGTCTTAAATATGATTTAAGCAATTGCTGTTAAGTTTGGTTAGATTTGGACGTCATTTGACGTGTTTTGAGCTAGAAAAGCTTAACTTAATGTTTTATGGGAATTGGAGAGAAATTCATGGGTATTGAGACCCAAATTGATGATTCATGATGTTAATTGGGTGATTTGATCGCACGAATGAGTCCGGAGTATGTTTTTGAGATTTTATGTATGTTCGATTTGGAGTCCCGAGGGCTCGGGTGAGATTTGAGTAGGTCCCGGGGGCTCTTAGGCTTAAAAGTATCACGTGTTGCAGGTCCAGGTGTTCAGCGGGGCTTCCACCGGTCCGCCAGCGCGGCCGCGGTGCACTTTTGCACGGTCCGCGTGGCTGGGTTCAGAGGGCCAATGACTCCCAATTCGACCAGCGCGACCGCGCGCCATATCAGCGCGGTCCGCGCTGGATGATTCAGAGAGGGGCCTTGGGATTTCATTCAACCAGCGCAGCCGCGCACCAAATCAGTGCGATCCGCGCTGGGTAGGTTCAGAGAGCGGTTTCCCCACCCTTTCCTCGGTGCAGCCGCGGGGCATTTTTGTGCGGTCCGCTCCGGGTCTTCACTTTTTCAAAACCCAAAACATAAGAGGCGATTTTCCAAACGATTCTACTTCTTCAAAACGATTGGTAAGTGATTTCTAACTGATTTTCTATACTCATTAACATCCTTAATCATAATTTCAACTTCAAACCAAGGATTTTAATGGGGGAATTTGGGAATTTAGGGTAGAATTAGGGTTCCTAAATTTGGGGGGTTTTGGACCTCAATTTGAGGTCCGATTCCAAAATAACTTATATATCTGAATTCATGGGGGAATGGGTAATCGGGTTTTGGTTCGAACCTCGGGTTTTGACCACGTGGGCCCGGGGGCATTTTGGGAATTTTTGAACAAACTTTGGGAAATTCATTTTTCATGCAGTCAAATTGATTCAAGTAGCATTTGTTAATACATTCAAGTAATTTGTGATTAGATTCGAGCGGTTTGGTGGTGAATTCGAGGGGTAAAGCTATACTAGAGGATTGAGTTGAGTTTGGAGCATTCGAGGTAAGTATTTGATCTAACTTTGGCTTGAGGGAATAGGATTAGAGTGTTGTTTGCTAATTGCTAAATGTGGAGTACGGTTTATAGGCATGGTGACGAGTATCTGTACACCGGTGTCTAGCATGACCGCGGGTCCTTGTTTGTACTTATTCTGATGTTGTTATGACTCTTCCATGTTAATTGATGAATTCTATGCAATGTGAAGAGTATGAGGACTAAGTATGAATTGTAAATTCTTTGGAGTGTTGGCTCGAACGATAAAAAAGACTAGTGAGTAAGAAATGAAAGAAATAGAAAGAGATATGATTAATCCCTTGCCGGGATGGCTTGAGTATATTGATTATCTCCCTTGCCGGGATATGAAAGTTATTGTTGTTGCTCCCTTGCCGGGATTTAGCTGTTTAATTGTGTATTTCCCTTTCCAGGACACTTCTTATTATTTGTTATCCCCTCGCCCCGTTCGGTTGTGACTATTGTTTAGGTGAGGAAGAGTGATAATGCACGAAGGGTCATTCCGTGCCATGTTTGATTATATTTGCACGAAGGGTCATTCCGTGCCATGTTTGATTATATTTGCACGAAGGGTCATTCCGTGCCATATTTGATTATATTTGCACGAAGGGTCATTCCGTGCCATGTTTGATTACATTTGCACGAAGGGTCGTTCCGTGCCATGTTTGATTATACTTGCACGAAGGGTCATTCCGTGCCTTGTTTTTGATGATATTTGCACGAAGGGGAATTCCGTGCCATGATGTGAGAGTTATGTGAGGAAAAGCACGAAGGGTGATGCCGTGCACTTTATTTGGTTGCTCTTGGTGAGAATAAGGGTAAAAGCACGAAGGTTGATGCCGTGCAACTGTTGATTTTCCTGCTCTCATTAGTTATTGTTATTACCCTGTTTCTTACTTAAATTGTTGACTTTATATCTGGACTGTACTCCCCCATAGTATGCTCCCCTCCCTCTTAACTGTTTAATTTTTTTGTTCTTTATTGCATATATATATATATATATTGAACTGCACAGGTTGGTTTGGTAGTCCTGTCTAGCCTCGTCACTACTTCGCCGGGGTTAGGCCAGGCACTTACCAGCACATGGGATCGGTTGTGCTGATGCTACACTTCTGTGCTCTTTTGCACAGATCACGGTACCGGAGCAGCTTTTGGACCACAGCAGTAGGATATTGATCGGGAGCTGACTTCAGTCTAGGGACTTACGAGTTAGCCTAGCTGGCGTTCGCAGGTTGGAGTCCCTTTCTATGTTTTAGTTTGTTTTCATTGTACCGAGACAAACATTGATGTATTTCTATTCAGACTTGTTTTTAGCACTCCTTAGTAGTTCGTGAGTTAGCGACACCAGTCTTGGGTAGAGAACTGTTAAACTTCCGCATTTTTGGTTTTCATTTACCTATGTTTTTAAGACTTCCGCTTTTATTTAAATGACTCGTAATATTTATATTGTTGAGGTGTTATCAGGGAATACTGAAATGTTTGGCTTGCCTAACTCCGTTAGTAGGCGCCATCACGACTCCCGATGGTGGAAAAAATCCGGGTCGTGACACATAATTAGTTAACGCAGAGAATTCCATTAACAAACACATAGTATTATGTATTTATCGATTTAGTATAAACAATAAATATTTAAATTAACAACTCGTTTGTGACCATTGATAATGTTCCTCTTTGTATTTTATTTTGTATAGTTCACATGCGTTTCCACGAGAAATTCTAATTATGTCCTTGAAGAACAATAGCAACAACAAGAACAATATACCTAGTATGATTTTCACAAGTATATATAGTCTGAGAAAGGTGGTGATATAGGTAGATCTTACCCCTTAATTGTGTGAGGTAGATCGATTGTTTTGGATAAAACATCGGCTCAAAGAATATATTTTCAGAACGTGTTTACAAAATACATGAGTAAACATACTGAAAAGAAGAGAAGTATTGACATAAAAAAAAATACTACCAAAGATAGCCAAAATGGAAGAAACAACAATAGTAATAAAACTGATAAATAAAATAAAGTAAAACGAAAATAAGGAAAGGGAGACCGAGTCAAAGGGCAAGAAACATTTTGTCAAACTCTTTGAAGGTTTGTTACTAACGATCAAGATTTTCTTACAATATTTTATTTACTTCAATATTTCAAGATAACGAGGGCAAAGGTCAAATTCACCAAGGCAATAAATTCAATTAATGGATTTCTAAGTTTTTTTTTTCTTCTTTTCTTTTATGCGTATTATTATTATATTAAAAAGAAAAAAAGAAGAGAAGAAACTTAAGAGCTTGACTGACTATAGTTCTTATTGGACCTTTAAAGTCTATTCATGCAACAAATTTGTGTAATATATTTCTCTACCAATAAATGACAAAAAGAAAATAAAGTAAACCAAAAGACCACTAGAATTTGTTGTAAAGATATGTTCCTTTCGGTTCTGAATTCTGATATCGCTGGTTTTCGTTCTCTTATAATTCATAGATAAATTTAAAGGTCGTTACATGGAACGAGTAGAGATGTGCCTGTGACCAAAATTGCCGATTATCTATGAGTAATCTGAATAGAAATGCCAATCAACGAGATGAGCCTACGAAAGATTTCAAGTTCAGATTGTGATGACTGACATCTTCACTTACGCAATAAAATTGAGTTTAAAATTTTATTTTTACCTCTTTCGGATGATAAATCTTTTTCAGAATATGAAACGTGAATATAATCTATGTTTGAATTAACATTGAGATGGTAATGTAACTTTTTTCTTTCTGAATCAGATAAATTCATATTTGAAAGAGGTTAATAATAAGTTCTTTTAAAATTGACTTCAGAATAATAAAATAAACAGATTAAGTATAAAAGTATCTAATAGAAAGAAAAAAAAAATAGTAACCCTTGGAATTTTCCAACAGTCGTGCAATATCCAATCATGTTTTGTTAGCTCCCGGATTTAAGCCACATGCAGTTGTGTTTTTATTTATTTCATCTTTTGCAGAATCCACATGGGGTTACCATTTCTAGAAAAAGAACCGTTCTGCTGTTTTTATTAATTTATTACTTCAAATTCTTTTCTTTCTACATCTATATCTTCTATATCTATATCTATCTATATCTATATTATTATAAAAGCACGAATAATTTATGCTAAATATTGAACGATTAAAATATCCTTGAAATATTGATCGACTTTTATGACCTTAAATATTTATATAATTTAAGGATATAATTATAAATCACCTAAGGCTGGAATTCTTTTCCCATTTAAACTAGACATGCATTGACCCTACAAAATTGATTTTAGGTAAAATTCTTTTGAAACTTTATTGTTTTGGACTATTCCTTTTAGTTGGACCTTGAATTTTGGCATATACTGATTGGTATCATAACATATGAAGTATTGATCTTTTTTCTTCTTCTTTGTTACTGACCTTTTCTCAAGCAGTTTACATTTGATAAAATTTTATTATCTAAAAGTATCTCTGAATAATTAGTTAACTTTTATGACCTTAAATATTTATATAATTTAAGGACACAGTTGTAAATCATTTAAGTCTAGAATTCTTTTTTGATTTACAACACATACGCCAATCTTACTGAGTTGATTTTGGTATCACATCGTACAAAGTATTGATCTTTTTTGTTGCTTATTTCATATTTCTCCAGTAATTTGTGTTCGATATAATTTTATTGTCTAAAATAAAAAAATAATCATGGTTTATCAAGATAAAGAAATTTATAAAATTAATTAAAAGAATTCAATGAAATGCTTTTCGCTTTCATGGGAAGAGAAGACATTATATTGAGGGGTATCTTGTAGAACAAATTTTAATGTTCTTTTTTTTAATCTTATCATTAATAGAGATTTAAGCATAATAATAGAAAATAAACCAAATCAAGTTTCAGCCTTTTGAATTTACAATACACATGTCGATAATCCAAACATGTATTAACAACTACAGGATCAAGTTGTAATAGAGCGAAGCCGCTTGATTAGATAGAAGATCAAAGTTTATTACTTCTGACACAGGATATTTCGTACATTGCATGAACGTTGATGGATCAAAATAGACCTAAAATATTGATCGATTTTTTTTATTTGACATGGGATAGAATTGTAATATTTAAGAATGTTATTTGACTAGAATCCTAAAAACTCTATGGTACGTGTCTAAAGTTGCTGATTAAGAATGTTTTACTCCTTTTCTTATTAAATTCAAACTACGATTATGAACTCTATATGGCATTCCCTATTGCACTTGAATTAGAGCATAAAAATGTGAACTACGAATATGAACTCTAATTTCCTCTTCCACTTAAACTCTAAAATATTTCCTATATCGGTACCAGTATTTAAGTTAAAATAATTCTTTTATTCAATGGGATTTAGACTAAAAGGTCAACTGTAAACTCTTTCATGAATATTAGTGTTAAAGTGTGGTGATGCAGAAAGGACAAAGGAGTTAACAAAATTCAGTAAACTTGTCAAAGTTATTGTATTTTTCTTTGAAATCGAAGCAACCCTGAAAACATGTGCTTTTTTACTCTTTCTTCATCATCTTTTTGTGTATGCAATTGACAGCTTGCAATTTTACTTTGTTGTCGAATTTTAGTTCATTTATTTACAAAAATATTATCAATGTGGTTGTCAAATCTTTCATCATACATGAATACAATGTTGATAGATCAAAATAGCCTTAAAACCCTTCAAATGAAAAGTTAAATTTTATCTTCGAAAGATAATTGCCCATAGGTTAGAATTGTAACATTAATTCCTAATATGAGTTTGTATGGAATTCTAATACTAATCAATGTGTCCAACTCATTATTGAAATTATAACGCGTTATACCAATGGTACATAGATAAGAACATTTGGAGCTATCTTTTACCATTATATATACAAAGGTTACCGCGGTGCCTATATCCGAAATCTTTTAGTTTTCTGTTGTTTGGCTTTGTTTTAATAGCCATTAGGCTTCTAAAGTTTTAAAATATGGCATTTTCATGTTCATTATGTATATTATTTCAACGACTATGGCTCAAGTTTAATGATATGATTTGTATCTTTTTCATTACTTATGGATAGACAATATATTTTTCAATAATATAATACTGCATATTATTATTTAACTTAATAAGTAAGATTTTTAAATCAATAAGTAATTTTTTTTTTTGTTAAATACCAAATACAAATATTCAGCTACTTAAATACTTTACAAAACATTTTTTTAATCCTAAACACTATCCAATCATTCTTTTTTTTTTTTATGTAAGTTATCAATAACTGATACGATATTAACATGCAACGCACGTTCGTAGAAACTAGTTATTATAAAAGCATGAATACAATGTCGGTTTACAAAAACAACCTTATAATATTAAGGATAATAACTTATAATAAAAGGACATAACCAGAATTTTAGATATTAGCCTTATAATCCTATTAGTTTTAAGACATAATACTACATGTTAGGAATCCTACATGATTTCCTTTAGGAATCCCATTAGTATAATTACTTTCGGACAATCTAATTCATATAAAATTGAACAAGTAAATATCTTTAGTCATGTAATCATATTACTTTTAGGATACATAAATATATTAATATTAAGTTAACCAAGTGTGCAATTTTTTTAATGATTTTGAAGTCCTTAAGGAGTCTAAACAACTGAAACACTATTACAAAATAGATAAATTCAATATTTTAGCAATACTTTTGTACACTAACACTTCTCATCGTTGTAGTTCAAATATACTTAAGATTATAGGCATATATAGTGATTTCCAATAGACACTGAATATTGAATCTGTTCTTACTTTATAGATCTTGTCAGTTGAAACTTTTTACATTTGAGGCCAGAAGTATAACTTTTTTCATTTGAGGCACTTTCTTTTCTTGTAAAAAAAGAAGATTTGTTTGAACTTTTGTTGAACCAAATAATTATATCTTTTAGTTAATTATTTAGCAAGAGAATCCAATTCAATTATTTTTTGAATTCATCATATGAGTAAAATTCTTATTCAAGTAAAAAAAAAATCTTAGGGTACATAAATTTATTACATATAAAGAGCGTTAGAACACAAAGTAAAAATGTTAGTATATTATTAAGAATCAAAATGCTATACAAGTGTCTGAGAAAGCACCATCAAAGCTAAATCCTAAACAAGAACAAGCTTTCAAGACTATACTATAAGGAGTCAATTCTGCCATAACAAGATTATTCTTTGTAGATGCCTCAGGCGGAATCGAAATAATATTTTTGTCACGATCCGGATTTCCCACCATCGGGAGTCGTGATGGCGCCTACTGTTGGAGCTAGGCAAGCCAAACATTTAAACATTTTCGGATAACAACATAACAATAACAAAATAACGAGTCTTTAAATAAATGCGGAAGTCTTTCAAAACATAAATAACTGAAAACCCAAAATACGGAAGTCTAATATTTAACTACCCAAGACTGGAGTCGCTATCTCACGAACTACTAAAGAGTGCTACAAACAAGTCTGAATAGAAATACATAAATGTCTGTCTCGATACAATGAAAACAAACTGAAACATAGAAAGGGACTCCGGCCTGCGAACGCCAGCTAGGCTACCTCGTAAGTCCCTGGACTGAAGTCAGCTCCCGATCGATATCGTACTGCTGTGGTCCAAAAGCTGCTCCGGTACCATGATCAGTGCAAAAGAGCACAGAAGTGTAGCATCAGCCAACCGACCCATGGTGCTGGTAAGTGCCTGGCCTAACCCCGGCGAAGTAGTGACGAGGCTAGACAGGACTACCAAATCAACCTGTGCAGTTCAATATATATGTATGCAATAAAGGAAAGATACCGAAATTAAACAGTTAACAAGGAGGGAAACATGCTATGGGGGAGTACAAACGGATATAAAGTCATCAACTTAAGTAAGAAACAGGGCAATAACAATAATTAACAAGAAAACAGGAGAATCAACAGTTGCACGGCATCAACCTTCGTGCTTTTACTCTCATTCTCACCAAAAAAACAATCAAATAGAATGCACGGCACCACCCTTCGTGCTTTCCCTCACATAACTCTCATTTCATGGCACGGAATGATCCTTCGTGCAATTATAGTCAAATCAGAACACGAATGTCCCTTCGTGCATAAATAATCAAAACCTGGCACGGAATGACCCTTCGTGCCAAAATATAATCAAACATAGCACGGAATGACCCTTCGTGCAAATATAATCAAACATGGCACGGAATTACCCTACGTGCATTATCACTCTTCCTCACCCAAACAACAATCACAACCAAACGGGCGAGGGAATAAGCAAATAATAAGAAATATCCCGGCAAGGGAAAACACAATAAACAGCTAAATCCCGGCAAGGGAGTAACAACAACAACTTTCACATCCCGGCAAGGGAGATAATCAAATACTAACACCATCACGGCAAGGGATTAATCATATTCTTCCATTTCTTTCATTTCTTACTCAATAGTATTTTTATTGTTCGAGCCAACGCTCCAAAGAATTTACAATTCATAACCAATCCTCAAACTCTTCACATTATGTAGAATTCATCAATTAGCATAGAAGAGTCTCAAAAATATCAGAAATACGTGCAAACAAGGACCCACGGTCATGCTAGACACCGGTGTATAGATACTCGTCACCATGCCTATACACCGTACTCGATCATTTAGCATTTAGCAATTAATAACACTCTAATCCTATTCCCTCAAGCCAAAGTTAGATCAAACACTTACCTCGGTCCAAAGAATAGCAATCAACTCTCCAATACCGCCTTTCCTCTAAAATCTGACTTCGAAACAATGGTATCTAGGCATAATTAATTCAATAATATCAATTAGGGCTCAACAACATAATCCCATAGCCTAGAAATGAGTTTTCTAGCATTCTTCCAAAAATACCAAAATTCGACACCGGGCCCACATGGTCCAAACATGAGGCTCGAACCAAAACCTAGTCACCCATAACCCCACGAGTTCAAATATATAATTTGTTTTAAGATTCGACCCCAAATTGAGGTTGAATCACCCAAAATTCCCAAAACCCTAACTTTACCCAAAACCCTTAATTTCTACTTTGAATTCATAATTTAGGGCTAGGAAATTAGTGATTAGATGAAGAAATTAAGAGAGAATGAAGTTAAGAACACTTACCTAAGAAGCTATGGAGGAAAAGGCTCTTCAAAAGCGTCTATGGGGTGTTAGGGAGAAGAGTTCGTGTGGAAAAATAAGGAAAATCCCGTGCTGCTACTGTTTTGAACTTTTTAAAAAAAAATCACTGAAGGGATTTACCCTTCGCGATCGCGACATCAAGGATGCGTTCGCGATGAAGAAGAACTGGGGGAATCGCGTTCGCGATTGAGAACACGCGAACGCGAAGAAGGAAAGCTGGGGCCCTGGGCAAACGGCCTACGCGAACGCGAGTAGGCAGATGCGAACGCGTTGGAGGGTTTGAAGGGGCTACGCGAACACGGGAAAGAGGGCCGCGAACGCAGAAGAGGAAGTTGACAGGGCACTGCGAACGCGAGCCTGAGGCCGCGTTCGCGAAGAATAAATTATCTGGCCAAAAATTGCAGAAAAATCTGCTACTATTCCAAGTGTAAAAACACCCCGAACCACCTACGATTCACTCCCGAGCCCTCGGGGCTCCTAACCGATCACACACACTAACTCAATAACATCCTACGAACTTACTCGAGCGATCAAATCGCCAAAACAACATCAAAATCAATGAATCAAGCCTCAAAATCATCATTTTCATTTCTAACTTCATAAATTTCCAACTTAAGATAATTAGGTCCGAAATACGTCAAATGACGTCCGATTCCGATAAACTTCACAGAAAGCGCTTAACACATATTTAAGACCTGTACCGGGCGTCGGAACCAAAATACGAGCCCGATACCATAGTCTTTTAATCAATTTTCATTTCCATTTTCCTTAATAATTTCAGAAAAACAATTAAACAGAAAAATTCTTTTCCCGGGCTCTAGACCTCGGAATTCGACTCCGGGCATATGCCCGTCCCATATTTTTTTACAGACCCTCCGGGACCGTCAAATCACGGGTCCGGGTCTGTTTACCAAAAATGTTGACCGAAGTCAACTTTAAACATTTTAAAGCCACATTTTAAAATTTTTCATAGAATTTCACATATAATCTTTCCGGCTACGCGCTCGGACTGCGCACGCAAATCGAGGCAACTAAAGGTGGGATTTTCAAGGCCTCGGAAATACGAAAAAAGAGAGAAATTCGGTGATGACCCTTTGGGTCGTCACAATTTCTATGTTTTGCATTAGTTGCAAATATCATATCTAGGGCATGACAATGTTAGTAATAATAGCAAGTGGTATACCAACAACGGGTTTATTGTGAGGTCACCCACTTTAAATTTGATATACTTCTTCAAACAACTTAAATAACAATCACAAATATATCAAAGCAGAGTAATGCTGCTAAATTTATAGGGAAAGCAAAATTGGTAATATCGGATGAAGTACTTATGGCTAAGTGTTAAACGATCAAAATAATATTTCGGAGTTCTAGAGATATATCGGATACTAATGAACCGTTTGGTGGAAAATTAATAATTTGGGAGGTATTTTATTTCAAGTACTACCAGTAGTTCCGAAATCAACAAAAGCAGGGACTGTAAAAGCTAGCTTACAAAAGTTATACTTCTGGCCTCAAATGAAAAAAGTTTCAACTGACAAGATCTATAAAGTAAGAACAAATCCAATATTCAGTGTCTTTTTGCTTCGTGCCGGAAACGAAGAAGAGCATCCAATAAAAGATTATTTGGTTCTTACTGAATACTTGGTTATCAATTTCAATGGTAATAGTAGCGCATTTAATAAGAGAATTATTTTTATTATTAGATTAAAACGCAATTTGTGCAAATCGCATGATAGAATTAGAAAGATATCTCAGCAATAAAAAAATGAATATGTTGATAAACTAAATAAAAGGTTGATTACAAAAATTTATAGTAAAACCAAAATATTTTTCTGTTTTTGACTCAGCAGAAAATGATACAAATAATTACTATCAAGAAAAATACTTAAATACTCTAATACCAAATGGCCTTCTACCATACATGTTTGTTGTCAAGCTTATTATTTCTTGCGTATGTTAGTGTAACCGTATATATAATAGACTAAGTTAAAATTGATCTTCCATTGTATGTAAAATTGATCTTCCATTGTATGTAGGTTGATTTTGAAGAAAAATATGTCTACATGCTACTGAAAAACTTAGATATGTTGAATAGCTTATGTAATATCACACGGATGATATATAGAAGTTTTAACAATAATGCCATGCATGCAAAACTTATGATACTGGTCAATGTGCTTCTAAGTATATTCTTTATCCCTGAATTCAACTTTCGTCTTTCGAAACTAAGGAATATCCTTTTAAATTTGTGTGAAAATAATTTTTAGCATGTTTATGTTTTACAAATATAATAAATAAAGCACAAGGATAAACATCCTAAATATTGAACTATATTTACCGCAATATATTTTCTTGCACGAACAATTGTATGTTGCACTTTCAAGAGGGATATCAAGATCGACAACAAGGATTCTGGTTAAGGCAGAGCAACCAAAGCATTAGGAAGAAACATACACAAAAAAGTATTGTCAACAAAGAAATGTTTGCTAAGATATCATCACATTAAATACTTTTAAACTATAATACATAATTATCTTACTAACATGACAAAATGGATCATTTCTATAAGTTTTGATGATGTCCTTTTATTTTAAATTCATGTAAAATCCTTTATCTCCCTCCTTTTCTTCTCTCTTCCTTTCTTGCTTTCCTCCTCCTCCTCCTCCTCCTCCTCCTCCTCCTCCTCTTTCTTCTTGTATTATTATACATAAAATTTAGACATTAACGTAATAACATTTTGCGGTATTTAGATGGTTGTTGTATTATTATACATAAAATTTCTTTCATTAATTAAGTTTTATTGTTCCTTCATATAAATAAATGTTTAAATCATCACGTGCCATTATTAACGTGCAATGCACGTTCATAGATACTAGTTATATTAAAAGAAGAATAGTGAAGCATGTGATTAAGCCAAGTGGCAAGCTAAAATAAAACCGCTTGGCAATTTTAGGACACAATAATAATTAGAAATTATAAATAGAAACACAATTAATGAAAGTAGTTGAATAAAATAGATCTTATACATAATCTAAATAGGTCTTAGATAAATCTAATCTATATATCTATATTTATATGAATATATTGATCCACTCATAGATTTTCTTCTATATTAGCTTGAAATATGAAGGTAAAAAATTAAAAAATATGGAAAAACATAAATTGAGATAACCTATGACTACTTATACTTTTGAGTAAGTTACAATACAAAAAAACAAACCTAAAATTAACTTAAGATATTAAAGGTTTAATGACTTTAAAAAAAAAAAAAATTCAAGCAGCAAAATAAGATCTTACATAAAATATACAAATTATTTATAAGGTAAGAAAAAAAATTAAATAATCAGTAAATATTATTTTGATAACAAGAATAATAAAGTCATATTAGTATTGAAAAATCAGGCAAATGAATATTTTCTACGTAATAAATATTTTTTATATAATTAAACATTTAAACTTAATAAGAACAAATTTTAACATGGTAAAAATAGATATTAAATTCAGACAAGCTAATGTAAAACCTCATGACAATGTAATAAAATTAAGTGTTGAACAATATAATAGCAAAACTAAGGAACAAATAGATAAAAAAAATTAAAAAATTCATCACACAAAAAAGAAGGTTAAAACTTATTTAAATTTGAAATGTGAAATTGCTGTTTAATTAAGTGAAAATATTAGTAAACTGAGTTTCACTATTCGATTGTACTTGCTTAATTCATTGCATGGGTTGAGTAATGTGGCTTTCTCTGATTTGCTAGAGTTGATAAAAGAGGCATTTCCATTTGCTCAGGTACCGAAATCTTTCAACAAGGCTAGAAACATGATAAAAGATTTGGGTCTTAATTATGAAAAAATACATGCTTGCCCTAATGATTGCATGTTATTTTGGAAAGAAAATGCGAATGCCGATAATTACTCTATTTGTTAAGTATGATAAGAAATGACATGCATGTGAATAAGGCCACATAACTAAAGTCTAATAGATAAAAATAATTTAAAGTATTAAATAATAAAAATAAATTAGAAATAATGGGACAATATTTATACTAAAAATTACTTTAGAAAATAAAATAAAGCAAGTATACAATACTTAAAAATATTATTGATAAATATAAATAATTGAAAATTTTCAAACAATAGTTTAAAAATAAAATA
Organism: Nicotiana attenuata; assembly: GCF_001879085.1. Taxonomy (NCBI): domain Eukaryota; kingdom Viridiplantae; phylum Streptophyta; class Magnoliopsida; order Solanales; family Solanaceae; genus Nicotiana; species Nicotiana attenuata. Next base: position 40,405 of record NW_017671670.1, read on the forward strand.
AATATTTAATTTAATATTAAATAGTTACAAATATATTTATATTATATTAAAAATAGTATTTGACAGGAATATTAAATAAAGTGTAAAGTTAATAAAAAGAAGTACATGATAACGTGATAATATTACATATTAGATAGCATTAAAGCAAAAGCAAGAAAAACTAAGGAAAAGACTATTTGAACTTGAGATTAGAAAGTTCTTAAAGTTACGATGAGAACGCACAAAATATGGAGATGATCACAAAAATTCAAGTTTTGCTAGATAAAGAAAAACAAAAATTTGATACCTAATTAAAAATTTTAATATACTAAATAAATATCTCATATAGGACTAATGAAAATTAAAAGCTAAATTTTTGTCTTGAAACTAAAAGACAAAGAAATTTGAACTGCACGTAATACAAAAATAATTATAAAAAAATTTTGATAGATTTGAAACCATAAAAGAACTTATGTATTACTTTTTAGACTAATTAAATGTTGTATTTTTAAATAAAACCTGATATTATATGAGTATCACCCAAAAAAATTATGTAAAAAGCTAATTAAAATTTCTTAGTAGGGAAGAGATGTATAAAGAGGAAAATAAAGATAGTGCAATGACACTTATATTTTAAATTTATTTAAAATATATGATTTAAATAAATAATACTCAAAAATATTATTGATAATTTTGTGTAACGACCCGACCGGTCGTTTGGAGCTCTAGCGCGTCATTCAGCAGTTTGAGGCCATGAGCAACTTCATTTAAGGTATTATGACTTGTACGCATGGTCGAAATTGAATTCCGGGAAGTTCAGAGTTAATTTGGAAAGAGAATTCTCATTTCGGAAGCTTTAAGTTGAAAGAATTGACTAAGATTGGATTTTTGAGTAGACGACCTCGAAATGGGGATTCGAAGGTTCCAACAGGTACGTATGATAATTTCGGACTTGGGCGTATGTCCGGATCAGGTTTTGGAGGACCCCGGAATGTTTCGGTACCTATTATGGAAGTTAGCATTTTGGAAGAATTTTATAAGGTTGGGTTGAAGTGCATTTCAGTGTTATCAATGTCCGTTTGGGATTCCGAGCCTAGGGAATAGCTCCGTATGGTGATTCTGGTATTGGGAGCGCGATCGGAAGTGAATTCGGAGGTCCGTAGGTCATTTTGGAGTCATTTGGCGAAAGTTAGAGATTTGAAGGTTTTTGAGAAGTTTGACCGGGAGTGAACTTTTTGATATCGGGGTCGGATTCTGATTACGGAAGTTCGAGTAGGTACGTAATGTCGAATATGACTTGTGTGCAAAATTTGAGGTCAATCGGACGTGATTTGATAGGTTTCGGCATCGAATGTAGAAGTTTGAAGTTCTAAAGTTCATAAAGTTCGAATTGGGGTGTGATTCGTGATTTCAACGTTGTTTGATGCAATTCGAGCAGGTCCGTATTATGTTATGGGACTGGTTGGTATGATTGAATGGGGTCCCGGGGGCCTCAGGTGGATTCCGGATGTTTAACAGATCAAATTTGGAATTTGAAGAAGGATTTCAGCAGCTGGTATCTGGTGTAACCGCACCTGTGAGGTTTTGGCCGCAGGTGCGGAGCCGCAGAAGCGGCCAAAGGAGCGCAGATGCAGTTGAAAAGGGAGAAGGCTGGGACAGCAGATGCGGTCAGGTTGCCGCAGAAGCGGGACCGCACCTGCCGAAGGGGGAGCGCAGAAGCGCAAGAAGGGGGCCTGGTGAAGGACCGCAGATGCGGAACCACAGAAGCGATCAAGTGACCGCATGTGCAAAAGGGCCGGAGCCAGTGAGTTGTTTTAAAGTCGGGATTGGGTCATTTTCTTTCATTTTTCTCTTGGCTTGGACGATTCTTGGAGGGTTTCAAGAGAGGGTTTTCATCATCAATGGCAAGGTAAGTAGTTCCCACTCCTTATAAGTCAAATACATGGATGTTATACGGATTAAAGTATGGAAATTAGTAGAAATATGGAATTTTGAGGGAAAACCTAGAAAATTAGTATTCTTGGATTTTGACAACGATTTTGGACATGAAATTAAAAGTAAATTATATATTTTAGTTCGTGAGTAAACTTTATCTTCAAAAAATTTCGGGATCCGGGCACGTGGGCCCGATGGCGTTTTGTCAACTTTTCGATCGGGGTTAGAAATTGTTATAAATTGGATTATTATAGGTAATGGGTTTGCACAATTATTAGCTAGTTTTGGAGCGTTGTGCATCAATTTAAGTCTTCGGATTCGGAGCGAGGTGAGTCTCCTTTCTAACCTTGTAAGAGGGAATCGTCACATAAGTGAGTTAATTGGTTATGTGCTCCTATTTGTGTGGGGCTACGTACGCACGAGGTGACGAGAGTCCGTGCGTAGCTACTATTATGTTTAAGTCCGGGTAGTTTAGGGCCCAAAAACACGCTTTACTAGTAATATTTTCAACCTTGTTGATAAATTTAAAAACGTTTAAAACATATCGATCGTGTAAATAAATTTCTAAAAGGCAAGATATCATTTTTTGACTTTTAAGAGAGAAACTTGCCTTTTCCTGAATAATTGCTCCTTGACGAATTATTGATTTGACTATTGAATGTGTTTATCTATTGTGGAACGGGCCGTACGCCTCGGTAGATTAAATAGATGCATCTATGGTTTGCTCCATTCGACCCTCTAGCAGTGCACAATTTAAATATTGTTGGATCGGGCCGTACGACCTCGACATGATTTGCGCATGCTTGCATTGCTTGCCATGAAATCCATTGAAGTTGATATTGTCATTCCCTGTCTTGAGAATAAATGTATAATTGATGAAAACGAACTTTGGAAATTTCCCTACGAATAAATGAAGTGTTACTTGTCTCATTCTGTTGAGTTACAACCATGTTTTATAAAAACCCTCGATTTTTATTATATTATTGTGTACCATTATTGGACCACTAGTAAGTGTCGAAGTTGACCCCTCGTCTCTACTTCTTCGAGATTAGACGGGATACTTACTGAGTACATGTTGTTTTCGTACTCATGCTACACTTGCTATGCATTTTTGTTGCACAGGCACATGTATTTCTAGTGGTCTACTGGGCGTAGCAGCATGGATGATACGGGGACTAGGTGAGATGCATTCCTCGAGGCGACCCGCAGCCAGTATAGTCTCTTTCAACGTATTGTATTTACTTCTATCCAATTTGTATTACGGACAGTTATTGTACTTTATTCGATTTTCTTGGTAATTGCTCATGCACTTGTGACACCGGGTTCTGGGATGTCTATGGGATTATTCAGTATTTTGAAATTGTTAATGATATTATTTATTCAGTGGAACTTATTCTTTATTGTTTAAATATATAGAAGAAGTAAATTCAGAAATATCTAAAACGAGAAGTTACTAGTTATTTAGTGTTGGCTTGCCTGCCAATGGTGTCCGGCACCATCACGACCCTTAGTGGATTTTGGGTCGTGATAACATGGTATCAGAGCACTAGGTTCCCTTAGGTCTCACGAGTCATGATCAAGTCTAGTAGAGTCTCGCGGATCGGTACGGAGACGTCTGTACTTATCTTCGGGAGGCTACGAGGCTGTTAGGAGCACTTCCCTTCTTGATTTCCTCATCGTGCGATTTGATTCCTTTGAGGATTATGCCTTTGTTTCCTTCCCAATCGATCTTATACGACGCGAAGAGCTTATTATAAATCAGGAATTGAGAAATTTTAAAGGTACTACAGAGGTGGTGCATGATGCTTATCACGGGATAGTTGATTTGACTATTGTCGTCTTCTTGTGGAAGGATATCCTGTCGTTTCCGCTCAATAATCGTACTTCTGAGAGCTCTGAGGCTAGGCGCAAGTTGCCATGATGCTTATGAACGGTTGTCGCGCGGTATTGATGTGATGGTAGGATGCTTGCCTACGTGTCGGGGCAGTGAATTACTTAGTGCATGATTTACAGATTCTGTATTTTATTCCCGGCGAGGGGAAAGCAATCGAGCTAAGAATGTTCAGATTTGGGTTGATGGAGCAACGAGGCTTGGTATTTGTGAGCATGGTGGAATTTTCATCTGTGATGATGTGCTGTTGTCCTTGTTGAATGTACTAAGTTTGCCGGTGTTAAGACCTTCTACAATTCGCCTTTGGGGCAGGATATTGTAAGATAGCAATGGATAAGCAGCTGTCAGAGATCGCGGGGTGCGATGGTTCAGGATGGAATTGATGTTTATAATGTCGATGGCTTGAGAAGAGATGATCTCCGAAGAGGTTTAAAGTTAGTGGCAGTCTATTGGTTCAAGAGCTACTGAGTTAGATTTTTGATCCAAGGCATCAGCTGAGCGGCGAAGGGTGATGAAGGACATGTGGAAAGTGTCGGGCGGTGGTTAAATTTCTAGAAGGCCAAGTGTAAGAAGCGGAAGTCGAATAGTTGCTTAAAGAAGAGGGTTTGTCAAAGTGGGAGAGTGGCAGAGCAGCACGTGGATTTAGTGGCAGGATAACTACACTCTTGAGGAAAGCTTGGAGTGATTTGGGAATTTTTAGTGGACGGTGATTGGATCTACGAGCTTAATTTGAAATATTGTCTAGCATAATGGCGGGAGATTTGATATGACGGGAATGATCTACTTGATATGAAGAGGGATACAACATAACTTTGAATTGGAAGATATCGTCGCACGTTTAGTTAATGTCCACGAGGAGTGGATGGACTTGTGCAGCTGGTGGATGAGCACGGGCTCAGGATGTGTTATTGATGTCGTAGTAATTATACCCCGTGCAACGACGTTGGGAGATGTCGGCGCATAGTCTCCACATTTGGGGATGTCTCCTATGAGCATATCAGCGGTCGCGTGGTTGGCAAAGCTTCGGCGATGGATCCTATTAACTATCCGGTAAGAGGTCTAATATGTGAAGGTTGCTAGAGGTTCAGAGTGTTCGTGAAATGCTAAAGGAAGGATTTCGAGAAATGTGGCGGTTTAATTGCGCAAGGTCACGTCAATAAGAGATAAAGAACCTTGGTGGGATCCAAAGTTATGTAATAGTGGCTTCAAGCTAAGTGGGAGAGTCCTACCGCCTTCGATTGGGTTGTATGATTATCTTCTTGTGAGGTTTCGGGTTATCGACGTATTGGTAAGTTGTTTCGGCTAAGGGAAAAGAACATAAGTGGTAATTTGAGCAAAGGAATTGGTAAAAGTGTGCTATAGTTGGCCTGGTTGGCTCATGTTCAAGCTTTGGGAAGACTCAAGAATTATGCTCCGCGAGAAGTGAGTTGCAAGGAAGGTGATTCTGCCGGGTGCTTCTTTGAGAGGGTGGTCATGTGCTAGCGGAGCCTTGCGGTTGATTATATTCGGGACCATGTCAGAGTGGGTGACTCTCAATAACGGTCCTAGTGAATTCAAAGTTCAAAAATGCGGTGCATAAGGGTTCAAGCCCGCAGTATGGTTATGAATCAAGCTTTTGTAGCAGCTTATGATAAGAGGCTCAAAATATTCTATGATGTTTTTGACTTGCAGTGTAGCATTAGGAGGAAAAAGAGAAGAAGACTTTGGATTTGTAAAGGAATTATCAGAACAGGTGTATCCGTTGAAGATGCGAATGTGCGTGCAAGGAGCATATGAAACGATTATAAGGTATGGAGACAGGGTGGTCTCGTGGAATGAGGTCACTCAAGGTAAGTGCGGATTCAGGTCGGGTGAAGTAAGGAATGGAGCTATTATTATCTCTAAGGCAAGTTAAGGATGAATTAGAAGAAGATAGATTGGTTAGCCATGGTTGAATGGGCATAGTGATGGCGGTGCGTGCGAGGCCTGGTGGCCGCCGTAATTGATATTGATTGAAAGTATTCAAGTATTATGGCTTGTGATGTGGAGGCGGATCTCGGAAGGGTTGTGGTGGTTCAGGCCACTACTTGAAGATTCGAATGTTCTACAGTTATGAGAATTCACTCGTGTGTTGCTATGGTTCGCTTGGAATGAGTTAAGTAAAAAGTTCCCATGTGAGGAAGTGTTTACCATGTTAGTGGTTCGGGAGTTGTGATGAAATTCTTGTACTATCGCGTGCTGGCTTTTTAGGTGCAGTGAGCGGTATGAAATTTAAAAGTGAGGATCAAGGTTGCGGTTTGGGTGTTGACAAGGATGTCACGAGCTCAGATGAGCATGAAAGGGATTTAGATGTTTAGAGTAAGCTGGCATTGTCTTCAGCGTCACCTGGGATCGGTGTTTTGTGAAAGAGGCTTTGCATCCTGGTTATGGATTCTTGATCGCTTTTCAGCGTTAGTGCAGCCGGTGGTATAGATGTGCAGACTTGCTATCTATTACGAAAGGCCGTGGGGGCGTGCCCAACGGGAAGATTGTATAATCGTGGCATGTAGTCACTTGATTGATTGAAGAATAAACCAAGTATGAAGATTGTGGGGATATCGCTAATTTGAGAATTTATGCCTGGAGGGCACTCGGTTTACTGGGTTGTGAACTGTGGAGGATTACTTCGGTTATGACGGTTGTTCTTGTGTGTGATGGGAAAAAAGGCGTTATTATGGACCCAAAAAATATTATCGGCCTAGTTCGGTACGATCAAAATTGGATTGAGATCTTTCGATGAATTTAAATATGAATATGGGCTCTATATCAAGCCGAATGTGTTCATTTCAGCATAGCTCTCCTTATGGAGAAGTATTCGGACGTTGGATGTTAATTCGTCGTAGGCTATTTCATGTAATGCTATATTGTGCCGTGTGAGTTGTGACCGGCTCGATAATTTTCTTATGTGTTGAGGTTCCGCGTAGCAATGGTGTTATGTGAGGAGGATGGCTCTTTAGTTTCAGAACATATATCGCACCTCAGTTGTGCTTGAGTTTGTTAGCTTATGGCGCTATATGTCTCCTCAGGGATAGTATTATGCAATTAGCGTGCTTGTGACCGATATTCGATATTTTGTTATAATGAGCAATTCAGGTCGATGTGTATCTCCTTGTGTGAATTTTATGTGCGGATCGGGTTGCACGCCGCAACAGTGTGATGATAATTACAGTCCCTTATATTCTATCATGTGTGTTTTGTTTCCTATTTTTCCGAGGAAAGTTCATATTAGTTGTGTGAGTGGAGTAGTCCCTTCTAGAGCTCGTCTTTCTTATGCATCACGTTCGAGTTGGTAGCATATTGGCGCATTGTGGCATCATATGAGACTTTTGGCCATGTCTGGGGTGGCTTGTTGCCTGAGCAGTTCGTACTGGGTAAGACAAGGTTATTGGATCTAGGATAAGTGCAATCGGATTGTACGAAGTATATTAAAGAGCAAAGATCATTATTTGGTTCCGAATGAGGTAATGTTCTTGTTAGGAGTGTAGCCTCAATGATTTGTTGACTTGGCAGTTGGTTATGAATTTCTACGCGTCTCTTCCGTCGTGGCGGTATTGCAAAAGTTGGGACAAGACTTAAATGTATCATGAGGTGCATTGTGAGCATCAGATTCGGGGAATGTCGGCTATTATGATCAGAGAATGTTATTATGGTCCTGTGGATGACGTGGTGCATAGTGTGAATTCAGCAAAGGTATGTAATCTTGTATCGGTGCATCATGTGGTGATTTATACGGTTTTCATATGTTGAAAGCAGGCCTGGCTGAGAATTTCGGATGTTGGAATTGGGCTCTAAGCTTGTTTTCTTGAATAAAAGGGATTATCTTCAGAATTTATCGAGCTAACACGCTCAACTGGGTTGTAAAAGAACGGGTAGGTGCACGAGGTGTAAACAGTGATTTCGGACAACTCCAGCACAGTTCTTAGCACGTTCGAGGACGAACGTATGTTTAAGAGTGAGAGAATGTAACGACCCGACCGGTCGTTTGGAGCTCTAGCACGTCGTTCAGCAGTTTGAGGCCATGAGAAACTTCATTTCAGGTATTATGACTTGTACGCATGGTCAGAATTGAATTCCGGGAAGTTCGGAATTAATTTGGAAAGAGAATTCTCATTTCGGAAGCTTTAAGTTGAAAGAATTGACTAAGATTTGATTTTTGAGTAAACGACCTCGGAATCGGGATTCGAAGGTTCCAGCAGGTTCGTATGATGATATCAGACTTGGGCGTATGTCCGGATCGGGTTTTGGAGGACCCGGGAACGTTTCAGCACCTATTATGGAAGTTAGCATTTTGGAAGAATTTCATATGTTTGGGTTGAAGTGCATATCAGTGTTATCAATATTCGTTTGGGATTCCGAGCCTGGGAATAGCTCCGTATGGTGATTCTGGTGTTGGGAGCACGATCAGAAGTGAATTCGGAGGTCCGTAGGTCATTTTGAAGTCATTTGGCGAAAGTTAGAATTTGAATGTTTTTGAGAAGTTTGACCGGGAGTGGACTTTTTGATATCGGGGTCGGATTCTGATTCCGGAAGTTGGAGTAGGTCCGTAATGTCGAATATGACTTGTGTGCAAAATTTGAGGTCAATCGGACGTGATTTGATAGGTTTCGAGGTTTTGGCCGCAGGTGCGGAGCCGCAGAAGCGGCCAAAGGAACGCATATGCAGTTGAGAAGGGAGAAGGCTGGGACCGCAGATACGGTCAGGTTGCCGCAGAAGCGGGACCGCACCTGCGGAAGGAGGAGCGCAGAAGCGGAAGAAGGGGGCCTGGTGAAGGACCACAGATGCGGTAGTGGGGCCGCACCTACGGAACCGCAGGTGCGAAAGGGCTGGAGGCAGTTAGTTGTTTTAAAGTCGGGATTGGGCCATTTTCTTTCATTTTTCTCTTGGCTTGGACGATTCTTGGAGGGTTTCAAGAGGGGGTTTTCATCATCAATGGCAAGGTAAGTAGTTCCCACTCCTTATAAGTCAAATACATGGATGTTATCTTAAGAGCATGAACAATCGCTGCTAACTCTAGGTCGTGCAGAGGGTAATTCTTCTCATGAATCTTCAGCTGACGTGAAGCATAAACAATAACTCTCCCCCCTGCATCAATACACATCCCAAGACAATGCATGAAGCGTCGCAATATACCGTATACATCCCCGAACCGGAAGGCAACACTAGAACCGGTTCTGTAGTCAAAGCTATCTTGGGCTTTTGAAAGCTCGTCTTACAATCATCGGACCAACGGAAAGCAGCACCCTTCTGGGTCAATCTAGTCAGAGGTGCTGCAATGGATGAAAAGACCTGCACGAATTGGCGATAATAACTTGCTAACCCTAGGAAACTCCTGATCTCAGTCACTGAAGTAGGACGTGGCAAACTCTGAACTGCCTCAATCTTCTTGGGATCCACCTTATGACACAACCCAAAACCCGGCCCATCATGATGGCGCCTATTGTGAAACTAGGCCAGCCTCAACTCCACAATCAACTCGATAATAAGTTTGAAAACATTTACGGAAGCTTTTAACAGTTAAAGAACTATTAGAAACATAAGAAATCCCAAGAATAAATACAATCCAGCCCAAAACTGGGATGTCACTGAATGCATGAGCATCTAAGGAAAAATACGTAGTCTGATATAATGTCCAAGGGTGTGATGACCCAAAAGGTCATCACTTGATTTACAAGTCAATTATGTGTTCCGAGGTCTTCAAAACCTCCTTTTATCTCTCCTTGATTTGCATGCGCGGTCCGAGCGTATATCCGGAACGCTTTTATGTGGAAATTTGATAAAAATGCTAATTTTTCCTTTAAAATTGAATTTAAGTTGACTTTGGTCAACATTTTGGGTAACAGACCCAGACCCGTGATTTGACGTTCCTGGAGGGTCTGTAGAAAAATATGGGACATGGGCGTATGCCCGGAATTGAATTCCGAGGTCCCAAGCCCGACAAATGAATTTTTGAAGAAAATTGTTTAATTGAAATAGTAAGAGTTTTTAGAAATTTAAATGTGTTTGAATTTGATGGTATCGGGCCCGTATTTTGGTTTCGGAGCACGGTAGAAGTCTTATATGGTATTTAAGTTGTGCCTGAAAAATTTGGTAAGAAACGGACTTCATATGACGTGAATCTGACCCTCAGTTGTGAAATTTGAAAATTAAGAGCTCTTGAGATTTTTCTTTGATTTTGATGCTAAACTCGTAGTTCGAGGTGTTATTTTGGCGATCTGATCGCGCTAGCAAGTCCGTATGATGTTTTTTAGGTTAGTGTGCATGTTTGGTTTGGAGCCCCGAGGGCTCAGGTGAGTTTTGGATAGGCCACGAAGTGAAATAGGACTTAGAAGAATTGCTGGTGTGTTACAGATGTGTAGCAGGCCTCTGATCTCGCAAATGCGAGATCATGCATCGCAATTGCAATGTAAGCAGGGGTCGCAAATGCGGTACTTTTGTCGCAAATGCAAAGAACCCAGGGCCAGCCATTTCTCGCAAATGCGAGATATACTTCGCAAATGCGAAGTCTTCAGTATATGCCCAGAAGTCACAAATGCAACGATTTCTTCGCAAATGCGAAGGAAGCAGGAGTCGCAAATGCGACATATCCTTCGCAAATACGACATATCCTTCGCAAATGCAAAGGTAGCAGGTTGCGAACCCTGGTCGCAATTGCAACATCAGAGACCTGTTAAGTGAAATTTTTCAGACGGGATTTCAACCATTTTTACAACTTTCTCAAAACCTAAACTCTGTTGGGCGATTTTCCAAAGACAAGTTCATCTCCAAATCATTAATACAAGTAACTTGGAGGCGAATTCTAAAGGAAAAGCGGTGTTTTGAGGCTTGAGTTGGCCGTGGAAGTTCGAGGTAAGTGTTTGGCCTAACCTTAGCTTGAGGGAATAGGTGTTGTGTCTTAATTGCTATGTGTTGGAGTCAAGTACAATGTATAGGTGAGGTGACGAGTATCTATACATTGGTGTCAAGCATGCCCGTGAGTCTTATGTTCGGATTTGTTGTGATTTTACTATATATTGATCATGCTTAACTTGATGGTTAGAAACCGTGGGACAAGAATTATGAGTGTTTTCGTTGTATTTGTTTATCGTTGAGCATTGGCTCCAGTTGAGGTTTCAGTTGTGAAGTTAATTGTTGGTATAAGTTTGGTTATAGCTGATTCCCTTGCTGGGACGTATTTAATTCTTACCGTTGGTTCCTTTGTCGGAATGTGTTTATTCTTGTTATTGGTTCCCTTGCCGGGATATTGTTGTTTCCTAATTGTTCCCTTGCCGGGATTCTTTTTGTGATTGGTGTTGATTTGTATATTTGGATCGGGTTGCACGCCGCAATAAGGAGGTATAAGGTAGGACAGGAGGGGTCGGGTTGCACGCCGTAACAGTGATATATGAGTTGGATCGGGTTGCACGCCGCAACAGTGATAGATGAGTTGGATCGGGTTGCACGCTGCAACAGTAATTCTACAATTTGGATCGGGTTGCACGCCGCAACAGTGTTATATGATTTGGATCGGGTTACGCCCTGCAACAATAAAGAATAAAAGTGGACACTGATTCGTTATTGTTTCTTTATTCTGGCTGGTGTGACATTCAAGATGTTCTTTATGCTTTTCTCCTGAGATTCTGTTGGTACTTGATATTCCCCACAGCATGTTCCCCTTTCTATCTTTAACTGCTAGTTCTTGTTATTATTACTTGCGGTATATACTTTAACTGCACAGGTTTATTTGGTAGTCCTGTCCTAGCCTCGTTACTACTTCGCCGAGGTTAGGCTTGACACTTACCAGCACATGGGGTCGGTTGTGCTGATACTACACTATGCACTATGTGGCGATCTCGGTACCGGAGCTTTTGGACCTTAGCGAGGTTGCTGTCTTCAGTCCAGCGGAGACTCGAGATAGTCCTGCAGATGTCCGCAGGCCCTGGCGTCCCCTGCTATCTTTTATATTCTGTTTTCATTTACTTCAGAGACAGATTGTATCTTTCTTTCAGACAATTGTTTGTAGTAGTCGTAGATGCTCCGTGATATTATGACACCAATTCTAGGTAGAGATGCATTTTGTATTTTTCGTACTAGTATTTGGCTAAGTTATCAGATTTCGTCTTCCGCATTTCTTTTATTATTATTATTGTTCCGCTGTTGATCGTATTTTGATTTAAAATTGTTAAAAGGTTAAGAAAAAGGGTGTTAAGATCTATAATACTCGGCTTGCCTAGCTTTCACGAGTAGGCGCCATCACGACTCCCGAGGGTGGGAAGTCCGGGTCGTAACAAGTTGGTATCAGAGCTCTAGTTTGCTTAGGTCTCACAATTCACGGACAAGCTTGGTAGAGTCTGAGGGATCGGTACAGAGACGTCTGTGCTTATCCCCCAGAGGATACAGAGTTAAGAGCAGTTTAACTTCTATTTTTCTCTGTCGTGCGATTTGGTTTCTCAATGCTAATTGTACTTCTACTCTATTCTTTCGCAGATGGCGAGAACACGCATTTCTTCATTCGCTGATCAGCAGCCCGAGCCCCCAGCGGCAGCATCTGCAAGGGGCAGAGGGCGAGGGCGAGGCCGTTCTAGGGGCCGAGGAAAGGGCAAGGCTCAGCCAAGAGCAACAGCACCAGCGGCGGAGCCTCAGGTTGAGTTTGATGATGAGGTTCCGGCCCAGACAGTTCTGGTGGGCCAGCTCAGGTCCCAGAGGGGTTCATTGCTACCCCAGTACTCTAGGATGCTCTGGTCCGTCTAGTGGGCCTTATGGAGAGTGTCACTCGGGCAGGCTTACTTCCTGTAGCACCAACTGTCTCTCAGGCTGGGGGAGGAGCACAGACTCCTGCTACCCGCACTCTGGAGCAGATGGCTCCCCAGTTTCAGACTCCAGTAGCTCAGTCAGTTGGAGCAGTCAGCCGGGTGTGGTAGCTCAAACCGGTGATGGAGCAGCTATGTCTGCCGATGCTTTGTGGAGGTTGGACAGGTTCACCAAGCTGTTCACTACTACTTATGGTGGTACATCTTTAGGGGATCCCCAGGATTACTTAGACAACTGTCATGATGTTCTTCGGAACATGGGGATAGTGGAGACCAACGGGGTCGACTTTGCAGCTTTTCGCCTGTCAGGTTCCGCCAAGACTTGGTGGAGGGATTATTATTTGGCTAGGCCATCTGGGTCTCCTGCCTTGACTTGGGATCATATCTCTCATCTATTTCTGGAGAAGTTTCTTCCTATCACTCAGAGGGAGGACTATTGGAGGCAGTTTGAGCGTCTCCAGCAGGGTTCTATGACCATCACTCAGTACGGGACCAGATTCATTGCTTTGGCCCGTCATGCTCTTATTATACTTCCCACCGAGAGAGAGAGAGAGAGAGAGAGATAGAGAGAGAGAGAGAGGGTGAGGAGGTTCATTGAAGGACTCGCTCAACCGATTCGATTGCAGATGGCTAAGGAGACTGGGAGCGAGATTTCTTTTCAGGATACGGCCAATGTGGCCAGGAGAGTTGAGATGGTTCTATCGCAGGGGAGTGGTCAGGGGTCTGACAAGAGGACCCGTCATTCAGGCAGATTCAGTGGTGCCTCATCTGGAGGCAGGGATTCTTTTGGTAGGGGCCATCCTCCCAGGCGGTTTCATTAAGCACTTCAGACTTCTCATGGTGCTCCAGGAGGCCGTGGTTCTTATGTGCAGTATTCTAATCAGCAGTCCTTCCATGCACCATCAACTCCTATCAGAGCACCTCCTCTTCATAGTTATTCTCATGGTCAGCCGGCCTACTAGGGTCAGTTTCAGTTTCCTCAGCCGCAGCACTTAGGTGGATGCTTTGAGTGCGGTGAGTATGGTCATATCCGGAGGGCTTGTACGAGATTAGTGGGTGCTCAGTCGCAGCAGCAGGTTTCTCGTGCCATGGTTCAGCCACCAGGTTCCACCGCCCGCTTCGCCAGCTATGGGTGGGGGGTAGAGGTGCTAGAGGTGAAGGTAGAGGTATTAGAGGTGGAGGTCAGGCCGCTAGAGGTGGAGGCCAGCCAGCAGGAGGCCGTCCCAGAGACGTAGCTCAAAGTGGTGGGGCCCAGCCCCGATGTTATGCTATGCCAAGAAGACCTAAGGCGGAGGCGTCCGATGCAGTTATCATAGGTACGGTTTCAGTGTGTTGTAGAGATGCCTCGGTTCTATTTGATCCAGAGTCCACATATTCTTATGTATCATCTTATTTTGCCCCTTATCTGGTTGTGCCTCGTGATTCTTTGAGTGCTCCCGTATATGTGTCTACACCGGTGGGTGATTCTATTGTGGTAGATCGTGTTTATCGTGCTTGCGTGGTTGTTATTGGGGGTCTTGAGACCCTTGTGGATCTCCTACTTCTTGATATGGTGGATTTTGATGTCATTCTGGGGATGGATTGGTTATCCCCTTATCATGCTATATTGGATTTCCATGCCAAGACCGTGACCTTAGCACTACTGGGGTTGCCTCGTTTGGAGTGGAGAGGGACTCCTGGTCATTCTACCAGCAGGGTTATATCATATATGAAGGTTCGGCGTATGGTTGATAAGGGATGTTTGGCCTATTTGGCGTATGTTGGTAATTCTAGTGCTGAGGTTTCTTCCATGGATTCTGTGCCCGTTGTTCGTGAGTTTCCAGAGGTATTCCCTACAGACCTGCCGGGGATGCCACCCAACAGGGACATTGACTTTTGCAATGATTTGACCCCGGGCACTCAGCCAATTTCTATTCCGCCATATTGTATGGCCCCGCAAGAGTTGAATCAATTAAAAAGAGCAGTTGCACGACTTGCTGGATAATGGCTTTATTAGACCGAGTGTCTCGCCTTGGGGTGCGCCGGCGTTTTTTGTTAAGAAGAAGGATGGATCGATGAGGATGTTTATGAATTATCGGCAATTGAACAAGGTCACAATCAAGAATAAGTACCCATTGCCGAGGATTGATGATTTGTTTTACCAGCTTGAGGGCGCCCAAGTGTTTTCTAAGATTGACTTGAGATCTGGCTACCATCAGTTGAGGATTAGGTCATTCGATGTCCCTAAGACAGCTTTCCGCACTCGGTACAGGCATTATGAGTTCTTGGTGATGTCATTTAGGTTGAAAAATGCCCCAACACCTTTCATAGATTTGATGAACCGAGTGTTCAGGCCTTATTTGGATTCCTTCGTGATTGTCTTCATTGACGATATTTTGATCTATTCCCGCAGCCGGGAGGAGCACGAGCAGCATCTTCGAGTCGTTCTTCAGACTCTGAGGGGTAGTCAGTTGTATGCTAAGTTTTTGAAGTGCGAGTTTTGGTTGAGTTCAGTTGCATTCTTGGGCCAAGTTGTATCAGCATATGGTATTCAGGTGGATCCGAACAAGATAGACACAGTCAAGAACTGGACTCGACCCAGTTCAAGTACAGAGATCCGGAGTTTCTTGGGTTTGGCGAGTTATTACCGTCGATTTGAGGAGGACTTTTCATCTATTGCAGCTCCGATGACCAGGTTGACCCAGAAGGGTGCCAAATTCAAGTGGTCGGACGAGTGTGAGGCGAGCTTTCAGAAGCTCAAGACAGCTTTGACTACGGCGCCGGTGTTGGTATTGCCTACGGGTTCAGGGCCATATGCTGTATACTGTGATGCATCGCATAGTGGACTCGATGCGCTGTTGATGCAGAATGGCAAGGTTATTGCATATGCTTCACGATAGTTGAAGATTCACAAGAAGAATTATCCAGTTCATGATTTGGAGCTTGCAGCCATTGTTCACGCGCTGAAGATTTGGAGGCATTATTTATATGGCGTGTCGCGTGAGGTGTTCACGGATCACAAGAGTTTGCAATACTTGTTCAAGCACAAGGAGCTAAATTTGAGGCAGAGGAGGTGGTTGGAGCTATTGAAAGACTATGATATCACCATCTTGTATCATCCGGGAAAGGCCAATGTAGTGGCCCACGCATTGAGTAGGAAATCAGCTAGTATAGGCAGCCTTGCGTATATTCCAGTCAGTGAGAGGCTTCTTGCTTTGGATGTTCAGGCTTTAGCCAATCAGTTCGTGAGGTTTGAATTTTCTGAGCCCGGCCGTGTGCTAGCTTACACAGTCGCTCGTTCTTCATTATTTGAGCGTATCCGTGATCAGCAGTATGATGATCCTCATTTGCTTGTCCTTAGAGACACGGTGCGGCACGAAGGTGCCAAGTAGGTTACAGTTGGAGATGATGGAGTTTTAAGGATGCAGGGTCGTATTTTTGTGCCTAATGTGGATGGGCTTCGTGAGTTGATTCTAGAGGAGGCCCATAGTTCCCGGTATTCTATCCATCCGGGCGCCGCTAAGATATATCAGGATTTGCGACAATATTATTGGTGGAGAAGGATGAAGAAGGACATTGTTGCCTATGTAGCTCGGTGTTTGAATTGTCAGCAGGTAAAGTACGAGCATCAGAGACCTGGTGGTTTGTTTCAGAAGATTTAGATTATTGAGTGGAAGTGGGAGCGGATCACTATGGACTTCGTTGTTGGAATCCCACGGACTCAGAGGAAGTTCGATGCAGTATGGGTTATTCTTGATAGGCTGACCAAGTCAGCACATTTCATTCCTGTGGCAGTTTCCTATTCCTCGGAGCGGTTGGCTGAGATCTATATCCGGGAGATCGTTTGTCTTCATGGTGTGCCCGTGTCTATCATTCCTGACCGAGGTACGCAATTTACCTCACATTTCTGGAGGGCAGTTCAGCATGAGTTGGGCACACGGGTCGAGTTGAGCATAGCATTTCATCCCCAGACTGACGGACAGTCCGAGCGTAGTATTTAGATTTTAGAGTATATGCTCCGAGCATGTGTTATTGATTTTGGAGGTTCTAGGGATCAGTTCTTGCCATTAGCAGAATTTGCCTACAACAATAGCTACCAGTCGAGCATTCAGATGGCCCCCTATGAGGCATTATATAGTAGGCGATGTCGGTCTCCAGTTGGGTGGTTTGAGCCGGGAGCGGCTCGGTTGTTGGGTACAGATCTAGTTTAGGATGCCTTGGATAAGGTGAAGATCATTCAGGATAGGCTTTGTACAGCTTAGTCCAGGCAGAAGAGTTATGCCGACCACAAGGTTCGTGATGTGGCATTCATGGTCGGAGAGCGAGTGTTGCTTCGGGTGTCGCCCATGAAGGGCGTGATGAGATTTGGGAAGAAGGGCAAGCAAAGCCCTAAGTTCATTTGTCCTTTTGAGATTCTTGATCGAGTGGGAGAGGTGGCTTACAGACTTGCGTTGCCGCCGAGTTTATCAGTTGTGCACCCAGTGTTTCATGTGTCCATGCTTCGAAACTATCACGGCGATCCATTACACGTGTTAAACTTTAGCGCTATCCAGTTGGACAAGGACTTGACCTATGAGGAGGAGCCGGTAGCTATTCTAGACCGGCAGGTTCGTCAGTTGAGATCGAAAAAGTTCCTTTTAGTTCGTGTTCAGTGGAGAGGTCAGCTTGACGAGGCAGCTACCTGGGAGTCCGAGTCCGATATAGGGAGCCGATATCCCCATCTTTTCTCCAACTCAGGTACTTCTTTTCTATGTCCGTTCGAGGACGAACGGTTGTTTTAGGAGTGGAGGATGTGATGACCCAAAAGATCATCACTTCATTTACAAGTAAATTCTGTGTTCCAAGGTCTTAAAAACCTCCTTTTATCTTGCCTCGATTTGCGTGCACGGTCCGGGCGTATATCCGGAATTATTTTATGTGGAAATTTGATAAAAATGCTAATTTTGCCTTTAAAATTGAATTTAAGTTGACTTCGGTTAACATTTTGGGTAAACGGACTCGGACCCATGATTTTACGGTTCCGAAGGGTCCGTAGAAAAATATGGGACTTGGGCGTATGCCCGGAATAGAATTTCGAGGTCCCAAGCCCGAGAATTCCGGAGCCCGGTATAGGTCATATATGGTATTTAAGTTTTGCCTGTAAAATTTGGTAAGAAACAGATTTCATATGACGTGAACCCTCGGTTGTGAAATTTGAAACTTAAGAGCTCTTGAGATTTTTCTTTGATTTTGATGCTAAACTCGTAGTTCGAGGTGTTATTTTGGCGATTTGATCGCGCGAGCAAGTCTGTATGATGTTCTTTAGGTTAGTGTGCATGTTTGGTTGTGAGCCCCAAGGGCTCGAGTGAGTTTTGGATAGGCCACAGAGTGAAATAGGACTTAGAAGAATTGCTGGTGTGTTGCAGATGTGTAGCAAGCCTCTGATCTCGCAAATGCGAGATCAGGCATCGCAATTGCGATGTAAGCAGGAGTCGCAAATGCAGTACTTTTGTCGCAAATGCGAAGAACCCAGGGCCAGCCATTTCTCGCAAATGCGAGATATACTTCGCAAATACGAAGTCTTCAGTATATGCCCAGAAGTCACAAATGCGACGATTTCTTCGCAAATGTGAAGGAAGCAGGAATCGCAAATGCGACATATCCTTCGCAAATGCGAAGATAGTAGGGTCCTTAAGGGTTCGCAATTGCGAACCCAAGTCGCAATTGCGACATCAGAGACCTGTTAAGTGAAATTTTAGACGGGATTTCAACCATTTTTACAACTTTCTCAAAACCTAAACTCTGTTGGGCGATTTTCCAAAGACAAGTTCTTCTCCAAATCATTAATACAAGTAACTTGGAGGCGAATTCTAAAGGAAAAGCGGTGTTTGAGGCTTGAGTTGGCCGTGGAAGTTCGAGGTAAGTGTTTGGCCTAACCTTAGCTTGAGGGAATAGGTGTTGTGTCTTAATTGCTATGTGTTGGTGTCAAGTACGACGTATAGGTGAGGTGACGAGTATCTATACGTTGGTGTCATGCATGCCCGTGAGTCTTATGTTCGGATTTGTTGTGATTTTACTACATATTGATCATGCTTAACTTGATGGTTAGCAACCATGGGACAAGAATTATGATTGTTTTCGAGGTATTTGTTTATCGTTGAGCATTCGCTCCAGTTGAGGTTTCAGTTGTGAAGTTAATTGTTGGTATAAGTTTGGTTATAGTTGATTCCCTTGCTGGGACGTTTATAATTCTTATTGTTAGTTCCCTTGCCGGGATGTGTTTATTCTTGTTGTTGGTTCCCTTGCCGGGATATTGTTGTTTCCTTATTGTTCCCTTGCTGGGATTCTTTTTGTGATTGGTGTTGATTTGTATATTTGGATCGGGTTGCACGCCGCAACAATATTTGATGGGATTGGGTTGCACGCCGCAACAAGGAGTAATAAGGGAGGACATGAGGGGTCGGGTTGCACGCCGCAACAGTGATATATGAGTTGGATCGGGTTGCACGCCGCAACAGTAATTCTGTGATTTGGATCGGGTTGCACGCCGCAATAGTGTCATATGATTCGGATCGGGTTGCGCGCCGCAACAATAAAGAATAGAAGTGGACATTGATTCGTTATTGTTTCTTTATTCTGGATGGTGTTAAATCTAAGATGTTCTTTATGCTTTTCTCCTGAGATTCTGTTGGTACTTGATATTCCCCACAGCATGTTCCCCTTCCCATCTTTAACTGCTAGTTCCTGTTATTATTACTTGCCGTATATGCTTTAACTGCAGAAGTTTATTTAGTAGTCCTGTCCTAGCCTCGTCACTACTTCGCCGAGGTTAGGCTCGACACTTACCAGCACATGGGGTCGGTTATGCTGATACTACACTCTGCACTGTGTGCAGATCGCGGTACCGGAGCTTTTGGACCTTAGCGAGGTTGCTGCCTTCAGTCCAGCGGAGACTCGAGGTAGTCCTATAGACGTCCGTAGGCCCTGGCGTCCCCTTCTATCTTTTATATTCTGTTTTCATTTCCTTCAGAGACAGATTGTATCTTTCTTTCCAGACAACTGTTTGTAGTATTCGTAGATGGTCCGTGATATTGTGACACCAGTTCTGGGTAGAGATGTATTTTGTATTTTGTACTAGTATTTGGCTAAGATATCAGATTTCGTATTTCGCGTTTCTTTATTATTATTATTATTATTCTGTTGTTGATCGTATGTTGATTTAAAATTGTTGAAAGGTTAAGAAAAAAGGGTGTTAAGATCTATAATACTCGGCTTGCCTAGCTTTTACGAGTAGGCGCTATCACGACTCCCGAGGGTGGGAAGTCCGGGTCGTGACAAAGGGAGCAACTGAAATACAACTGAAAAGTAAGGTGGAGAGCCAAGGCCTGCGAATGCTGAGCAGGTACCTCAATAATCTTCTAAGTCGGAAGCCTCGATCAAACATCCGCCACTGGCTCCAAAGTGCCTAAATCTGCACATAACGTGCAGGGGGTAACGTGAGTACACCAACTTAGTAAGTAACAAGTCCAACCTTTTAACTGATAGGTAGTGACGAACTCAACCTCCTCAAGGATAACAGAAATAATGTATAGAAACGTAGGCATGCTTTCAGTTAAATAAACAGCTCAAACAGTAAAACAGAGCAGGTATGAACAAGGTAAAGGATTGTAACTCTGGTACATCTACATGTCAATGCACATGCTATAGGGAATGCACCATGCTGAGTGCCTCATGTGCCCACAACCTCTACGGCTCAGGGAAGATCCATCCCGGAATATATACATCTCTGATAGCAATCACTCAGTACTGAGGAAGGCCATTCCAGCCTACGGAGAAGATCCACCTCCAGATAATATCAATAACAAACTTACAACCACTCGGTACTGTATATGGCTCACAAGGCCCAGGAAAGATCTATCCCGGAATATATACACATCACTAACAACAGTCATCCAGTACTGAGGAAGGCCATTCCAGCCCTATGGAGAAGATCCATCTCCAGGTATAAATACTTCGGACAAGATCCATGTCCACGGAAGATCCATCCCTCAATATCATCAACTGTGCACTGGGAGTGTGTTACAGACTCCGGAGGGGCTCCCACAGCCCAAGCGCAATCATAATCATCAATATAACCGCTGCGATGTGCAGCCCGATCCCATATACTGTCACTCACGATCAAGCTCTCGGCCTTACTCAGTCATCACTCTTCAGTCTCACTCACACGGGCGCAAAATATCATGATACTAGCCCGAACAATGATATGATATGACAAATAACAATAAATCGAGACTGAGGCATGATATAATATGCATGAACAGGACTAAGTATAAAATATCAATAAAGGAAGTAACATGACAACAAGAATCGACCCCTAGGGTCTCAACAGTATTGGCGTGAAGCCTTAGCATGATAATTAGCATGATTTACAGCTCATCAACTTAATCACATAAGTGCGACACAAATATCAACGGGGCCATGGAAGGATCTAGGCCGCAATTCCCACGGGGCACGCCATACGCCCGTCACTTGGCATTTGCGTCACCTCAATAGTAATCATAGAACACATAGTTCGGGGTTTCAAACCCTCAGAACCAAGTTGGAAGCGTTACTTACCTTAATCCAAGCCAAACTCTAGCCCGCGATGCCCTTGCCCTCGAATCAGCGTCAACACGCGTCGAATCTATCCAAAACAGGAATCATAACATCAAAATAGGCTAAAGGAACAAAACGCACTCGCAAGTAACCAATTTACACCAATAATCCCGAAATTGACCAAACCCGACCCCCGGGCCCACGTCTCGGATTCCGATAAAATTTACAAAACTGGAATCCTTACACTCTCACGAGTTCATACATACCAAAAATACCAAAGTCCAACCACAAATGACCCAAAAACCTTACCTCCACGAAACCCTCTCTTCAAATTGCTCTCCCAAGCTCAAACCTGCATGAAAATGGTGAAAAGCCACTCAAAAATCGTGAAGGGCTAACTTTAAATGTTCTGCCCCAGCTAAACCGCTTCTGCGGGCGAAATCTCGCACCTGCGGTCCCAGGTGCGCATCTGCGGAATTCACTTAACCGCTCAAGGACCGCACCTGCAATCAAAATCCCGCACCTGCGCTATCGCAGGTGCGCTCAAACATCCGCATCTGCGGTTCTAGCTCCTCTCGCCCATTTCCGCATCTGCGACCCTTCTTGCGCTTCTGCGGGCCCGCACCTGCGGTCCCCAAGCCGCACGTGTGGTTATGACAAGAACTTCAGCAACTTCAGCTGCAAATTTCCAACTCCAAACTTCCCATCAACCACCCGAAATCATCCCGAGGCCCCCGGGACCTCAACCAAAAGTACGCACAAGTCATACACCTCTATCCCAACTTATAGCAATCTTCGAAACACCTAAAACAATGTCAAATCAACAAAATAACATCGGATTCAAGCCTAAGGTTTCCAAGAACTTCCGAATTCCGCTTTTGATAAAAAAGTCTATCAAACCTCGTCCGAATGACCTGAAACTTTGGACAAACATCCCATATGACACAACGGACCTACTGCAACTCCCGAAATTCCATTCCGACCCCGATATCAAAATTTCCACTACCAACCGGAAAGCGCCAAAATTCCAATTTCGCCAATCCAAGCCTAAATCTACCACGGACCTCCAAATTGCATTGCGAACATGCTCCTAAGCCTCAAATCACCTCACGAAGCTATCCCAATCATAAAAACCTAATTCCGAGATCGTTTACTCACAAGTCAACTTCCGATTGACTTTTTCCAACTAAATAGCCAACTTAAGAGACTAAGTGTCTCATTCCTCTACAAAACCACTCCGAACTCGAACCAACCAACCCAATACCACATAATATAGCTGAACAAGACATATAGAAGCAGAAATGGGGGAAACAAAGCTGAAAGTCATAAAACGACCGGCCGGGTCGTTACACCTTAATACCCTCTCCTAACACAACATGTCCCAAGAATGCTACTGACTCAAGCTAAAACTCATACTTGGAGAACTTAGTATATAACTTCTGCTTTCGCAGTGTGTGAAGCACTACTCTCAAATGATGTTCGTGCTCCCCTAGGATACATGAGTAGATCAAGATGTCGTCAATGAAGACAATAATAAAGGAATCAATATAAGGCCTGAACACCCTGTTCATCAAGTCCATAAATGTCGTTGGGCATTAGTCAAGCCAAAGGACATCACCAGAAACTCATAATGGCCATATCTAGTACGGAAAGCAGTCTTGAGAACATCTGAGTCCCGAATCTTCATCTGATGATACCCTGATCTCAGGTCAATCTTAGAGAACACCCTATCACCCTACAACTGGTTGAACAAATCATCAATGCGCGACAACAGTTACTTGTTCTTGATGGTAACCTTGTCAAAGCGGTCATCAATGCACATCCGCATGGTTCCATCCTTCTTCTTCCCAAACAACACAGGTGTGCCCCAAGGTGACACACTCGGTCTAACAAACCCCTTTGCTAGCAACTCCTCAAGATACTCATTCAACTCCTTCTCCTTCAACTCTTTTGGAGCCATACGGTACGGTGAGATAGATATAGACTGGGTACCTGGAGCCAAATCAATGCAGAAATCAATATCACGATCTGGTGGCATGTCAAGGAGGTCAGAAGGAAACACATCGGCACTCCCGAACTATTGGAACTAAATCAATCGTCGGAGACTCTGCGGTGGTGTCCCGAACATAGGCTAGATAAGCCAAATAACGCTTCTCGACCATATGCCGAGCCTTCAAAAAAGAGATGACTCGACTAGATGTACTAACTGAGGAACCCTTCTACTCCAACCTCGGAAACTCTGTCATGGCTAAAGTAACAGTCTTGGCATGGCAATCTAGGACGGCATGGTATGGGGATAACCAATTCATGCCCAGGATGACCTCAAAGTCGGTCATATCAAGTAGTAGGAGGTCTGGTCTAGTCTCAAAACCACAGAATGTGACCACACAGGACCGGTAGATCCGATCAACAGCCACAGAATCGCCCACAAGAGTGGACACATGAACAGGAGTACCCAAGGTCTCACGAGGAATATCCAGAAAATGAGCAAATAGAGATGATACATATGAATAGATAGACCCTGGATCAAATAGCACTGAAGCATCCGTACCGCAGACGGAAATAATACCTGTGATAACGGCATCTGAGGCTAATGCATCTGGTCTAGTCGGAAAAGCATAGAACCTGGCTGGAACGCCCGCTGGCTGGCCTCGACCTAACTGAGCAGTAGTTGGCTGACCTTTCCCTGCCTGGCCTCCACCTCTAAGACAGCCCCTACCAGTCTGTCTTCCGCCTCTGGGCGGCTGGGAAACCAGTGCTGTAATTATGGGCTGCTGACCCTGCTGCTCTGCCATACCGCGAAGTCGGGGGCAGTATCTCCTCATGTGACCTAGGTCCCCGCACTCGAAACAACCCCTCGGTGCGGTGGCCTGCTGCCCTGATGTATGACCCTGATGGCCTGTGGACCCACTGGAAGAAGCCTGAATAGCCGGTGGGCGGTATGAACTCTCCGACATAGCACTGAAGTAGGAGCTAGAAGAACCCTAGGGGCCTGAATACCCACTAGAAGAACCCTGGATGCCTGGCGGACGGTACGAACTCTCTGGTATGGTGCTGAAATAGGGCCGCGCTGGGAGCACCTCGTGGAGGTGGTGGTGCTGAATATGGGGGCCTACTAAGCTGACCCCTCCCAAGCTGACCTCTGCCCTTAGCCGGGGCACATCTATACTCTCCAGAGAATCTAGCCCTCTTGTCTTGCTGCATCTGCTCCCTACCTCTCAGACGGTAGCCCTCATCCTCTGAGCAATCCCCACTACTAGCTGATAAGGAGTCCCCATCTCCACCTCTCGGGCCATGTTGGCCCTAATATTAGAATACAACCCTGCAACAAACCTCTGCACGCTCTCTGCGTCAGTAGGAAGTATCATTAGTGCATGGCGGGACAACTCAGAAAACCTTGCCTCATAGTCGGTCACCAACATATGACCCTGCTCAAGCTGCTCAAAATGATACCGCAGCTCTTCCCTCTCAGAGGATGGAATATACCTATCCAGGAAAAGCTGTGTGAACTGACCCAAAGTAATGGGAGGAGAACTCGCTGGCCTGCTAAGAACATTAGACTACCACCATCTACAGGCCCTGCCCTCCAGCTGGAAAGTAGTAAAGTCAACCCCATGAGACTCCAATATCCTCATGTTGTGCAGTCTGTCCCTGTACCTATCAATGAAATCCTGGGCAACCTCATGTCGCTCGCCTCTAAAGATAGGAGGGTGTAGCCTAGTCCATCTGTCCAATAACTTCTGCGGATCGCCGTCCGCAGCCGGTCTAGGATCGGGTACCACTGCAATAACTGGCTGAGCCCCATCCGCGGGTAGTGCACTTGGAGTCTGATACACTGCAGCTGCATGACCAGGAACCTAAGTAGTAGGGGTCTGTGCTCCCCCTCCAGCTTGAGATGTAGTTGGGTCCGCTGGAAATAAACCACCCTGAGTCATGGTATCCATGAACCGCAACATACGGCCCATGACCTCCTGGAAACCCGATGTTGTCATAAAGTCCTCCGGGGTAGGCTCAGCTGAGGGCAACTCTCCCTGCACCTCAATGATAGGATCCCCCGCAGGATCCGCCGGTGGTGCAACTAGGACAGCTCTGGGACGCCCTCGTCCCCTACCTCGGGCAGGTGCCATCCCCTGGCCTCTGCCTCTAGCAACGGGGGGAGCAGCTCCTCCCGGGTCTGGAACATCTGTCGTGTGTGTCCTTACCATCTGTGAGAAAATAGAAGAAGGAAAATTAGTATACCATCAACTGCACGATAGGAGATGAATAAAGAGTAGTTTCCTAATACCCAATAGCCTCTCGAAGATAGATACAGACGTCTCCATACCGATCCACAAGACTTTATTTGGTTTACCCATGACTTGTGAGACCTACGTGAACCTGGCTCTGATACCATGTTGTCATGACCCAAACTCCATCATAGGTCGTGATGGCGCCCGACACCATTGCCAGGCAAGCCAATCCTAATTCAACTAATGAGTTCTTATTAATTTACCCAAAACAACCCCAACATTTTTCTTAACAGTTAAGTTTTTAAAACAGTCAATAATCAACGAGTTCGTAATAATATAATTACATCCCAAAATAATAGTCTACCATGTGTGCCAGGAACTAGTGTCACAAGTAATAGGGCAACTAGCAAAATGTACAAAAGAATACCACTATCTTACGGCCTGAAACAGAATAGACAGTACACAACAACAACAAAAGAAGAGGAACTCCGTTATGCTGCTAAATGGCTAGGAAGGGGCAGATCACCGTGAGATCTCGACCAGTAATCAGGAACGCGCGCCGGAGGGGTAACTAGTTGCACCTGCCTCAGGTCCTATACAGTTAAGTACAAAAGCGTAGTATGAGTACATAAACAACATGCACCCAGCAAGTATCCAGTCTAACCTCGAAGAAGTAGTGACGAGGGGTCGACTTGACACTTACTAAGGTTAATGTCAATAATATATAAGGTTTACACTAAGCATGGATGACATGTATATAATGACATATTCAGAACAAGGAGAAACAATATATATATCGGACTCAGTCATGTCATATGATAACTTACATTTCAAGGCATTTCAAAAGAGTAAGTCATGGGTGAATTCCACATAAATAACATGCGCACATTATGCCGAGGTCGTACAGCTCGATCCAACATAATCATAATTGTGCACTGCCAGAGGGTCGAATGGCGCGAACCATAGATGCATCTATTTCTACTGAGGCGATCGACCCGATCCACAAATAGCAATTATTATCAAGAAGGCACACAAAGGCGCATTTATAGTCAAATAAATTCATACAAGTTCTCAAGTAAGTGCGTACATACGTTTATATTTATTTACAATCCCTAACGTGTCCTAAGTGATCTCAGTAGCAAGCTAGGACGTAAGCATTTGCAAGTATGGCATGATACGGATCCTAAACTACCCGGACAATTAGCTTAATAGTAGCTACACACGGACTCTCATCACCACGTACGTACGTAGCCCCTACAGGCAATCACATACATTTATTCAGTTCACCTAGGGGTTTATTTCCCTCTTACAAGGTTAGAAAGGAGACTCACCTTGATCCAAAGCTTACTTCCAAATTCAAGAACGTGCTCAAAACCCTCAATTCGGAACCGAACGATCCAAAACTAATCAAATGGGGTAAGAACTAGTCAATACAAGCTCAAGAGTTCATATTCTAGCTATTAGAGTAATTTCCCAACCTTAAATGCATAGTTCCTAAAATTCATCTCCGGGCCCACGTGCCCGGATTGCAGAAATTTTGGAAGAAAGTTGTTACCCATAACCTAAGGATCAAGAATATATAATTTTTACTCCATTCCATAACAAATTTCGTGGTTAGATCTTATTTGTAACAATACCCTAGGTTTTACTCTAATCCCATAATTTTCACTAATCATTATGGATTAATCTACCCAAAATCCAAGTATTAAACTCTCATTAAGTGGAAATAACTTACCTCACAAATGCTAGGTTGAAATCTCCTCTTTGGAAGCTCCCAAATCGCCCAAGTGTAGAAGTGAAATGAAATAAATGGCCCAAGTCCCGTTTTTAAAAGTTGTGCCCAGGACTCTGAAGTCGCATTTGCGAACACTAGGTTCGCAAATGCGAAGGCCGCAATTGCAACAAAACCACCGCAAATGCTAACCCGGGCTCCCTCTGCAAAGGTCGCAAATGCGACAAAAGGGTTGCAAATGCGACAAAAGGGTCGCAACTGCGGACCCTACTGGATTCGCAAATGCGAAGGAAATGTCGCAAATGCGACGACTGCCCAACTCATGCTTCTTCGCAATTGTGAAGCCTTCCTCGCAAATGCGGTCATCGTAAATGCGAACAAATTCTTGCATTTGCGAGACCTGCAACACTTGCCCAGAAATACCAGAAAAACTGGAGTGTTTTCACTCCCAACACACGTTCGAAACTCACCCGAGCCCTCGAGGCTCCACACCGAATACTCACACAAGTCTAACATCATCATACAAACTTGCTCGTGCGATCAAATCGCCGAAATAACATCTAAAAGTACGGATTTAACACCAAAACACATGAAATCCTTAAGAACATTTCCTATTTTTACAACCGGACGTCTGAACCACATCAAATCAGTCCCGTTTCTCACCAAATTTTACAGACATGACTTAAATGTTATATTGGACCAGTACCGGGCCCCGAAACCAATATACGGGCCCGATACCAACATGATCAAACATTATTCAATTTCTTTAAATCCTTAGATTTTCAGTTTAACAATTTTTAACAAAAATTCATTACTCGGGCTAGGGCCTCAGATTTCGATTCTGGGCATACTCCCAAGTCCCATATTTTACTACGGATCCTCCGGGACCGTCAAAACACGAGTCCGGGTCCGTTCACTAAAAATGTTGACCGAAGTCAAGGCAAAAATTATTATTTTCTTAAATTTTTCGCACAAAGGCTTTTCGGAAATGCGAATGAACTGCACACGTAGTTCTAGGAGAAGTAGGATGAGTTTTTGGAGTCCTCGAAACCCCAAATTGGGTTCTAAAACCCGAGATGACCCTTTGGGTCATCATAAGAGTCGTATTTAGGGGGAGAACTTTACGGGACAAGTGTTAGTGTGTCACTTGTGTTTGACTCTTCGTGAGGTTGCTCTCTCGATATTTTGTACTCTTTTTGTATAGTGGATTGCTCATCTCCATCGTAGATGTAGGTCAAATTGACCGAACCACGTTAAATATTTGTGTCTCTTTTGTTGTCTGATTTGTCGTTGTTCAAGGTTTGTTTTGCTAGTTTCCACATGACACCTGATTATTTCGATCCTAAAACTTTTCTTAATATTTCTGGGATAGATTTATTATAAGAAAAGGGCAACCTGGTGCACAAAGCATTCCATGTTCACATGTCACGACCCGAATTTCCCACCCTCGGGAGTCGTGATGGCGCCTACTCGTAAAAGCTAGGCAAGCCGGATGTTACAGATTTTATTACCCTTTTTCCCTAACCTTTTAACAATTTCAATTAACAGGCGATCAACAACGGAATAACAACAATAATAAAAGAAATGCAGAAGAAGAAATTTTGATAATATAACTAAATATTAGTACAAATCCCAAAATACAACTCTACCCAGAATTGGTGTCATAATGTCATGGACCATCTACGAATACTACAAACAGTCGTCCGAATAGAAAAATACAAGTCTCTCTCTAAAATAAGTAAAAACAGAATGGAAAGATAGAAGGGGACGCCAAGGCCTGTAGACGTCTGCAGGACTACCTCGAGTCTCCGATGGACTGAAGGCAGCAACCTCACTGTGGTCCGAAAGCTCCATCACCGGGATGCAAACTCGCAAATGTGGCCCAAGTTTCGCAAATGCGAAGGTAGGTCTGCCCTGCTTTCTTTGCAAATGCGAACTACCATTCGCAATTGCTATCCCTGCTGAAGTCGGATTTGCGACATTGAGCTTCGCAAATGCGAAGGGCTCCCTGCCCAGCCCATCTTCGCAATTGCGATATATCTTCGCAACTACGAGCTCGCATTTGCGAGCCAGGCTTCGCAATTGCGAAGCCTATAGACCTACAACACACCAACAATTTTTCTAAGTCCAATTTCACTTCGTGGCCTATCGAAAACTCACCCGAGCCCTCGGGGCTCCAAACCAAACATGCACGCAAGTCCAAATACATTATACGGACTTGCTCGTGTGATCAAATCATCAAAATAACATTAACAACAATGAATTAACCCTTAAATTCATAAAATTACACAAGAACATCAAAATTTCCATTTTCTCAAATAAAGGTCCGATTTATACCAAACGACCTCTGATTCTTACCAAACTTCACAGATTCAACTTTAATTATTATATAAGACCTGTACCGGGCTCCGGGACCAAAATACGGGCCCGATACCATCAAATTCAGGGTAAATTTTAAAAATAGCCAGATTTACAACTGGTCGTTCAAAAATAGCCCAATTTCAAAAGTAATCGGAATTTAGCCACTTTTTATATAAAGATAAATCTGAGCGAAAACATTGTTCAAAACCCGGAAAATACTCCAGTATATTATACTGGAGTTCCAGCATAAGTATACTTGAACTCAGCATATTATACTGGAGTTCCAGAATAAGTATGTTGGAACTCCAGCATAATATGATGGAGTTCCAGCATAAGTACACTAGAACTCCAACATAATATTCTGAAGTTCCAGCAAGTATATTGGTCCAATATATTTATATTGGAGTTTGGAGCACCGGTGCTCCAGTCTCCAGTATATTATATTGGAGCCAGCAAAGTATACCGGTCCAGCATAATATGCTGGAGTTCATACACAAGTGCACCGAACTCCAATATATTATGCTGGACCGATCTCTATTGCAGCAAAATAGTGGCTATTTTTCATTGACTTGGTAAACGCTGGCTAATTTTGATTGACCAGTCTGAAAACTGGCTATACCGTGAAATTTAAACTCAAATTCAAGCATCTTTAAATTTCCAAAAACTCTTATAATTGAGTTAAACAATTTCTTTCAAAAATTCATTTCTCGGGCTTGGGACCTCGGAATTCGATTCCGGGCATACGCCCAAGTCCCGTAGTTTACTACAGATCCTACGAGACCATCGGATCACGGGTCCGGGACCGTTTACCAAAAATGTTGACCAAAATCAACTTCAATCAATTTTAAAGGCCAATTTTCTTATTTTACTTAGATTTTAGGTAAAAGCTTTCCGAAAACGCGCCCGGACTGCGCACGCAAATTGAGGTGAGACAAAAAGAGGTTTTAAGGCCTCGGAACACAGAATTTACTTTCAAAACGAGTGATGACCTTTAGGGTCATCACATTCTCCACCTCTAAAACAACTGTTCGTCCTCGAACGAACATAAGAAAAGTACCTAAGTTGGAGAAAAGATGGGGATATCGGCTCCGCATATTGGAATCGGACTCCCAGGTCGCCGCCTCAACAGGTTGACCCCTCCACTGAACACGAACCGAAGTAAAACTCTTCGATCTCAACTGACAAACCTGCCGGTCTAGAATAGCTACCGGCTCCTCCTCATAGGACAAGTCCTTGTCCAACTGGACAGTGTTAAAGTCTAGCATGTGGGATGGATCGCCATAATACTTCCAAAGCATGGACACATGAAACACTAGATGCAGGGCTGATAAACTCGGCGGCAACGCAAGTCTGTAAGCCACCTCTCCCACTCGATCAAGAATCTCAAATGGACCAATGTATCTAGGGTTTAGCTTGCCCTTCTTTCCAAATCTCATCACGCCCTTCATAGGCGACACCCGAAGCAACACCCGCTCGCCGACCATGAATGCCCCATCATGAACCTTACGGTCGGCATAACTCTTTTGCTTGGACTGAGCTGTACGAAGCCTATCCTGAATGATCTTAACCTTGTCAAAGGCATCCTGTACTAGACCGTACCCAACAACCGAGCCTCTCCCGGCTCAAACCACCCAACCGGCGACCGACACCGCCTACCATATAAAGCCTAATAGGGAGCCATCTGGATGCTCGACTGGTAACTATTGTTGTAGGCAAACTCCGCTAACGGCAAGAACTGATCCCACGAGCCTCCAAAGTCAATAACACAAGCTCGGAGCATATCCTCCAAAATCTGAATAGTACGCTCAGACTGCCCATCCGTCTGAGGATGAAATGTTGTGCTCAACTCAACCCGTGTGGCCAACTCACGCTGAACTGCTCTCCAGAAATGTGAGGTAAACTGCGTACCTCGGTCAGAAATCATGGACAAGGGCACACCATGAAGACGAACAATCTCCCGAATGTAGATCTTTCTGCCAATCGCTCAGAAGAATAGGAAACTGTCACAGGAATGAAATACGCTGACTTGGTTAGCCTATCAACAATAACCCACACTGCGTCGAACTTCCTCTGAGTCCGTGGGAGTCCAACAACGAAGTCCATAGTGATATGCTCCCACTTCCACTCAGGAATCTCAATCCTCTGAAACAAACCACCAGGTCTTTGATGCTCGTACTTTACCTGCTGACAATTCAAACACCGAGCCACATATGCAACAATATCCTTCTTCATCCTCCTCCACCAGTAATGCTGCCGCAAAACCTGATACATCTTAGCGGCGCCCTGATGAATAGATTACCGGGAACTATGGGCCTCCTCTAGAATCAACTCTCGAAGTCCATCCACATTAAGCACACAAACTCGACTCTGCATCCCTAAAACTCCATCATCTCCTACCGTAACCTGCTTGGCATCATCGTGCCACACTTTGTCTCTAAGGACACACAAATGAGGGTCATTATACTGCCGATCTCTGATACCCTCAAACAACGAAGAACGAGCGACTGTACGAGCTAACACACGGCTGGCTCAGAAACATCCAACCTCACGAACTGATTGGCTAAAGCCTGAGCATCCAAAGCAAGCGGTCTCTCACCGACGGGAATATACGCAAGACTGCCCATGCTGACTGACTTTCTACTCAAAGCATCGGCCACTACATTGGCCTTCCACAGATGATATAAGATGGTGATATCATAGTCATTCAGTAGCTCCAACCACCTTCTCTGCCTCAAATTTAGCTCCTTCTTCTTGAACAAGTACTGTAGACTCTTGTGATCCGTGAACACCTCACATGACACGCCATATAAATAGTGCCTCCAAATCTTCAACGCGTGAACAATGGCTGCTAGCTCCAAATCATGAACTGGATAATTCTTCTTGTGAATCTTCAACTGTCGCGAAGCATACGCAATGACCTTTCCATCCTGCATCAACACCGCACCAAGTCCCACACGAGATGCATCACAATAAACTGTATATGGCCCTGAACCTGTAGGCAATACCAACACCAGTGTCGTAGTCAAAGCTGTCTTGAGCTTCTAAAAGCTCGCCTCACACTCGTCCGACCACCTGAATTGGGCACCCTTCTGGGTCAACCTGGTCACCGGGGCTGCAATAGATGAAAACCCCTCCACAAACTGATGGTAATAGCCTACCAAACCCAAGAAACTCCGGATCTCTATAGCTGATGCGGGTCTAGGCCAGTACTTGACTGCCTCTATCTTCTTCGGATTCACCTGAATACCCTCTACTGATACAACATGACCCAAGAAAGCAACTGATCCCAACCAAAACTCATACTTCGAAAACTTAGCATACAACTGACTATCTCTCAAAGTCTGGAGAACAACTCTCAAATGCTGCTCATGCTCCTCGCGGCTGTGGGAATAGATCAAAATATCATCAATGAAAACTATCACGAAGGAATCTAAGTAAGGCTTGAACACTCGGTTCATCAAATCCATGAAAGCTGCTGGGGCATTGGTCAACCCGAATGACATCACCAAGAACTCATAATGCCCGTACCGAGTGCGGAAAGCTGTCTTAGGGACATCGGATGCCCTAATCCTCAACTGATGGTAGCCGGATCTCAAGTCAATCTTCGAAAACACTTTGGAGCCCTGAGGCTGATCAAACAAATCATCAATCCTTGGCAATGGATACTTGTTCTTGATTGTGACCTTGTTCAACTGCCGATAATCAATACATATCCTCATCGATCCGTCCTTCTTCTTAACAAACAACATCGGCGCACCCCAAGGTGAGACACTAGGTCTAATAAAGCCCTTATCAAGCATGTCTTGCAACTGCTCCTTTAATTCTTTCAATTCAGGCGGGGCCATACGATATGGCGGGATAGAAATGGGCTGAGTGCCCGGAGCCAAATCAATGCAAAAGTCAATATCCCTGTCGGGTGGCATCCTCGGCAGGTCTGAAGGAAATACCTCAAGAAACTCTCGAGCAACAGGCACAGAATCCATAGAAGGAACCTCGGCACTAGAATCACGAACATACGCCAAATAGGCCAAACTTCCCTTCTCAACCATACGCTGAGCCTTCATATATGAGATAACCCTATGGGTGGAATGACCAGGAGTACCTCTCCACTCTAAACGAGGTAAACCCGGAAAGGCTAAGGTCACGGTCTTGGCATGACAATCCAAGATAGCGTGGTAAGGTGACAACCAGTCCATCCCCAATATGACATCAAAATCAACCATATCCAAAGGTAACAAATCTACTCGGGTCTCAAGACCCCCAATCACAACTATACATGAACAACGGACACGACCTACCATAATAGAATCACCCACCTGTGTAGACACATATACAGGAGCACTCAAGAAATCACTAGGCATGACCAAATAGGGTGCAAAATAAGATGACACATAGGAGTATGTAGATCCTGGATCAAACAGAACTGAAGCATCTCTACTACAAACTAGAATAGTACCTGTGATAACTGCATCGGAGGCCTTAGCCTCAGGCCTGGCTGGAAGAGCATAACATTGGGGTTGGGCCCCACCACTCTGAACTACATCTCTGGGACGACCTCCTGCTGGCTGGCCTCCACCTCTAGAGGCCTGACCTCTACCTCTAATACCTCTACCTCCACCTCTAGCTGGCTGAGCGGGTGGTGGAACACTCGATTCCTGAACCATGGCACGGGAACCCTGATGCTGAGAGTTGCTCGGTGATCGAGGGTAAAATCTAGCAATATGCCTCGTGTCGCCACAAGTATAACAAGCCCTCGGCTGCTGGGACTGACGACCCTGAAAACTCTAGAGCGGAGGTGCACTGATAGGAGCTGGCGATGCACTATAGGGCAGCTGATCAGAATACTGCATATGAGAACCACGGCCACCTGGAGCACCGTGAGAAGCCTATAGTGCTGAATGAAACGGCCTGGAAAGATGGCCTCTACCAAAAGAATCCCTGCCTCCAGACGAGGCACCACTAAATCTGTCGGAATGACGAGGCCTCTTATCAGACCCCTGACCACTCCCCCGTGATAGAACCATCTCAACTCTCCTGGCCACATTGGCCGCATCCTGAAAAGAAATCTCGCTCCCCGTCTCCTTAGCCATCTGCAATCGTATAGGCTGAACGAGTCCCTCAATAAACATCCTCACACTCTCTCTCTCAGTGGAAAGTATAAGAAGAGCATGACGGGCCAAGTCAATGAATCTGGTCTCGTACTGGTGTCGAACGCGTACAGTAACCGACCCGTGCGTGGAACGACTACTACGACCGNTCTCGTACTGAGTGACAGTCATAGAACCCTGCTGGAGACACTCAGACCGCCTCTGATAGTTCTCCCTCTGAGTGATACGAAGAAACTTCTCTAGAAATAGCTGGAAGAACTGATCCCAAGTCAAAGCCGGTGACCCAGCTGGTCTAGCCAAACGATAATCTCTCCACTAAGTCTTGGCGGATCCAGACAGACGAAAAACAGCAAAGTCGACCCAATTGGTCTCCACTATCCCCATGTTCTGTAGAACCTCATGACTGTTGTCCAAATAATCCTGGGGATCCTCAGAAGATGTACCACCAAAAGTGGTAGTAAAAAGCTTGGTGAACCTGTCCAATCTCTACAAGGCATCAGCAGACATAGCTGGCCCTCACAGGTCTGTGCCACAACACCCGGCTGAACTACCCCAACTGGCTGAGCTGCTGGAGTCTGAAACTGGGAAGCCATCTGCTCCGGAGTGCGAGTAGCGGGATTCTGGG
The DNA here is from genome assembly GCF_001879085.1 of Nicotiana attenuata. NCBI lineage: Eukaryota > Viridiplantae > Streptophyta > Magnoliopsida > Solanales > Solanaceae > Nicotiana > Nicotiana attenuata. Next base: position 75,622 of record NW_017671670.1, read on the forward strand.
CTTCTCCTCTAGCCTGAGAGACGGCTAGTGCTACAGGAAGCAAGCCTGCCTGGACGACACTCTCCATAAGGCCCACTAGACGGACCAGAGCATCCTGAAGTAACGGGGTGGCGATGAACCCCTCTGGGACCTGAGCTGGTCTTGCTGGAACTGGCTGGGCTGGAACCTCGTCGTCAAATTCAACCTGAGGCTCCTCCACTGGTGCTGCTGCTCGAGCTCTAGGTTGAGCTCTGACTTTGCCTCGGGCCCTAGCACAGCCTCAGCCTCTGCCCCTCGTAGGAGCTGCCACTGGGGGCTCGAGCTGCTGGTCAGCTGATGAAGTGGTACGTGTTCTCACCATCTCGAAAGAACATAGTGGAAGTTCAATTAGCATTGAGAAACCAAGTCGCACGACAGGAAAGAATAGATGTTAAGTTTTTCCTAACTCTGTAGCCTCTGGGGATAAACACAGATGTCTCTGTACCGGTCCCTCAGACTCTACTAAGCTTGTCCGTGAATTGTGAGACCTAAGCAACCTAGAGCTCTAATACCAACTTGTCACGACCCGGATTTCCCACCCTGGGGAGTCGTGATGGCGTCTACTCGTGAAAGCTAGGCAAGCCGAATGTTACAGATTTTATTACCCTTTTCCCCTAACCTTTTAACAATTTCAATTAACAGGCGATCAACAACGGAATAACAATAATAATAAAAGAAATGCGGAAGACGAAATTCTGATAATATAACTAAATACTAATACAAATCCCAATACAACTCTACCCAGAATTGGTGTCACAATGTCACGGACCATCTACGAATACTACAAATAGTGGTCTGAATAGAAACATACAAGTCTGTCTCTAAAATAAGTAAAAACAGAATGGAAAGATAGAAGGGGAGCCAAGGCCTGCGGACGTCTGCAGGACTACCTCGGGTCTCTCCTGGACTAAAGGCAGCAACCTCACTGTGGTCCAAAAGCTCCAGCGCCGAGATCTGCAAAGTGTATTATCAACACAACCGACCCCATGTGCTGGTAAGTGTCGAGCCTAACCTCGGCGAAGCAGTGACGAGGCTAGGACAAGACTACCAAATAAACCTGTGCAGTTAAATCACATACGGTAAGTAATAATAACAGAAATTGGAAATTAAAGATGGGAAAGGAGAACATGTTGTGGGGAATATTAAGTACAAACAGAATTTCAGTGGAGAAGCATAAAGAACACCATAATTCAACTATAAGCAAGAATAAGGAGAACAATAATAAGTGCACGACATCACCCTTTGTACTTTTACTCTCGTTCTTACCATAATAGTCAATAGATTTGGCACGACATCACCCTTCGTGCTTTTACCTCACATAATCATGGCACGACATTATCCTTCGTGCATTATCACTCATATGATGGCACGGCATCACCCTTCGTGCTTTTACGTTCACAATATCGGTATGACATCACACTTCGTTCATTAACACTCACTCATAAATATCACGCACAACATCACTCTTCGTACTTTCCACTCATCCTTACCCAAGCAACAATCACACAAGGGAATCAATAAAAATCACAATAGAATCCCGGCAAGGGAACAATGGTATAACAATAATATCCCGGTAAGGAAAATAATATCATAAGCAATAACATCCCGGCAAGGGAAACAATATCATAAACCTCTTCTCATTTCCACAATCACTTCTCAACACAAATCTCAACTTGAGCCAATGCTCTAAAATATTCAATTACCAAGAATACTTCAATAATCCTTGTTCAACATTGATAATCATCATATTAAGCATGGATAATACATAGCGGAGTCACAACAATCATAGTATAAGACTCACAGACATGCTTGACACCGACGTATAGATACTCGTTACCACACCTATACGTCGTACTCAACAATTAAAACATAACAAATAAGACGACGACTCTTATTCCTTAAACTTAAGGTTAGACCAAACACTTACCTCAATACCACAAACACAATCAAGCCTCAACTACCGCTTTACCCCTCGATTTCACTTCCAATCCGCTTGAATCTAGTTATAATTTACTTAACGATATCAATAAATGCTAAATAAACCAATTCTAATGCATAAAAATGGGTTTTCTAATGATTTCTCCAAAAAGTCAAAAATCGACCCCGGGCTCGCTTGGTCAAAACCCGAGGTTCGAACCAAAATCCGATCACCCATTCCCCCACGAACTCAAATATATAATTTATTTTGAAATCGAACCTCAAATCGAGGTCCAAATCCCCAAAATTTAAAAATCCTAAGCTAGCGTTTGGCCATAGATCCCAAATTTATTTTGAAAAATCTGATTTGGGTGAAGTTTGGGTTGAAGATGAAGATGTGTTTGGACATACGTTTTCAAAACATATTTTCCAACTTTATTTTGGAAAAACATGTATATAATTCCCCAAGTTTTGGGATTTTGGTCCAAAACCAGCTCAATAGCTGATTTTGGGATTTGAGATTTGGGATTTAGCCAAAATATGAGCAAACTTTATGGCCAAACATGAGTTTTGAAAATAAATCCTAAATTTATTTTGACCAAAACTCATGGCCAAATGGAAGTTCAACCCAAAATCACCCAATTTCCCATGAAAAACCCTTGATTTTAAAATAAAATCATGTAAAAAGATGGACTAGATTGAAAGAAATGAGTTAGAAATGACTTGGTAATGATTTGGAGAAGAACTTTTCTTTGGAAAATCGCCCAAGAGAGTTTAGGGTTCGAGAGAGTTTGAAAAATGAAGAAATTTCGTCTAAGTTATAATTTGCACAGGTGCAGTTATCGCATTTGCAAAGTCAGGTTCGCAAATGCGAACTCGCAAATGCGGCACAGGCTTCGCAAATGCGAAGGTAGGCCTGCCCTGCTTTCTTCGCAAATGCGAACTACCGTTCGCAATTGCGATCCCTGCTGAAGTCGCATTTGCGACATTGAGTTTCGCAAATGCGAAGGTCTCCATGCCCAACCCTTCTTCGCAATTGCGATATTTCTTTGCAAATGCGAGCTCGCATTTGCGAGCCAGGCTTCGCAAAGATGCACGCAAGTCCAGGCCTGCAACACACCATCAATTTTCCTAAGTCCAATTTCACTCCTTGGCCTATCCAAAACTCACCCGAGCCCTCGGAGCTCCAAACCAAACATGCACGCAAGTCCAAAAATATCATACGGACTTGCTCGTGCGATCAAATCATTAAAATAACATTAACAACTATGAGTTAACCCTCACATTCATAAAATTACTCAAGAACATCAAAATTTTCATTTTCTCAAATAAAGGTCCGATTTGTACCAAACGAACTCCGATTCTTACCAAACTTCACAGATTCAACTTTAATTATTATATAAGACCTGTACCAGGCTCCGGAACCAAAATACGGGCCCGATACTATCAAATTCAAACATCTTTAAATTTCAAAAAACTCTTATAATTTCAGTTAAACAATTATGATACCTTTTGAAGTATAAATAAAATCATGAAAGGCCGTCCAAAGTCGACGACATTGGTGCATGGCAGCCATCAACGAACACAAAGATATAGGCAGAATGCCACTTCTCCTTTTCTCTTTATGGAAAATACTTTAATATAATTCATTTACATTTTTCCACAATGTTTGTAACGTCAAGGAAAAAAAAATTCTTTTTCAAGAAAAGATACAAATAAAATTTGTTCCTGTATATGGAAAAAATTGATTTTCACAGGCTTATTTGACGAGTACCTTACACCTATAGATGACCACTAATTTAAGCAAATCAAAATAGGAAAAAAAAAGAGGATAGGATTTTGTCCTACTTAACCCAATGTTATCAATTAAAAAGAGAATTCTGCTGATAATGTTAACATAAAATTGGAAATATATTGGTGACTTGATAAGACTAATGATCAACATATAGTTTATATGTTGCGGAGGTTATTGCAACACCATCATTGTCCCTTATTTTTATCTTAATTAAGATGACATATGTATTTAATTTCGATTTATTGTTTTCAGTAACGTACCAAGAATTTTTTATAAATAGTGTCAATTTTACTCATGATAAACAAGCGGAGTATAATATTATTTAATTTGCTTGAGGGAAATCCATATATAATATTCATATATCCATATAAGGAACTTGTAAAGTCCAGGCAAGTTTGTAAATAAGAGTATTTATATTCGTGGAAAGATATGGTCAAATAGATCAAGGGTCAATAGTCAAACAATTATAACCTTAGGATAAATTAAAGCTGACCACCGCCTAACTCAACGAATGAGTTTAACCCTCCCAAATCCAAATCATAGCATGGCTTGCACAATCTATTTTAATATCCCCATTCTTTAGCTTCTATTGGATAACGGTATTACCAATTTTCTAATCCAGAACTCACTAACCCGGACAGACTTGCGCATATCGAGCTGAAAAAAATAAAAGCCAAATTAAATCTTAATTATGACCTTTTTCTTTTTTCTTTTTTCACTTAGTGTACGGTAGTTGTTTTGAAATCGGAATAATTCGGTTAGGAAATTTTACTTTGAAAAATGAGATGCTCTCTATCAAAGGTAACTCACTCATAAGGTTTGAATCCGAAGCCTTTGTTCGAAATTGAAGAGATATTTATTACCCCACCACAATCATTAAGATTAAATTTATGGGCAATCTTTAACCATTATCATTAGAGGTGTAATTAGATGATATTTATGTCTACTAATTTCTGTGTAAACTTTGATTGCAAGTGCAGATTTTTTTCTTTCAAATTTATAAATTGAAATTCTCACTAGGGGGTTTCCTCCTTTAATAGTTTTCATAATAAAGCATTCAACTGAAATTGATGCAGACTTAGTAAAAAGTAAGATACAATGAAAGAAGAAGATTTATAAATGTTGGGTTTTGGATGTGTTTAATTAATATATTAAATACTTAAAAGAGGGTGAATGGGAAATGGAGGGAAATAAAATTTTTGAGTGAAATTTTAAGTTCCCCCCTTGGCAAATGGGCATTGTCCCATATTGGAAGAGGAAGAGGTTTTTTATGGGTATATAAACAATTGCTCTTCTTCTAGCTCTTAAAGAGTTGAGAAGAAGGCAAGCCTCGCGCCGTCGTCGTCGCTCGCTCGGCTACGGCTTCGGATTCGGATTCGGATTCGGTCAATTGATTGATTGACTTTTTGGACCAAATTTATTTGTTAATAGTAAAATATTAACAGAAATGTTATTAAACATTTGTTTTAATAACAAAATATTAATATTAAATATTAATATTAAATCCAATCCGTTTTTCTATTTTGGTAACAGAAAAGTAACTACCCTCTTCAATTTTTCCTCTTTATTTTCCCTCTTTATTATTGAGTAAATGGCCATTTATGTAATGGCATTTATGCTGTGGGCGTTTTGCATAAACAGCCATTCTGAAGAGTTGCACCTCTTCAGATTTCAGCCTAACTTTGGCTATAAATACAACACTATTCTGTTCAGAATTTCACTACGATTTTCTGAGTTTCTTCTCCTTCTTCTGCATACTTTTAGCATCAAACAAAGCAAAAAGTAAGTGTGATTTGCTACCGAACTTTGTGTTCGCTGAAACACTGGGTTTGAAGTACCACTACACCAGTGTGTAATTCGGTCTATCCTGGGAGGAAATAATCCATAACCTTGGGTACTAGGAGGGGATTAAATTCCTTAAGGAAACACTGTGAATTCAGTGGGCTCGAATTGGTTTTATGTCATTTCTGTTTATGTTCATTTCTGTTTATACTCATTTATATTTCCAGAATTATTTTACAAATACAGTCTACTAACAATAAAGGCGATAAAAATTAATAATTGCGAATATCTTTTGGTCATATTAACACGTTTACTTTATCTATCCTATGTTATTTACAAGTTTTCTAGTCTCACTAGAGAATCTTATGTCAAAAATATAGATTTTTTTTTTTTATAAATATTTTTGTAATATTAGGTTGAAATGAATTTAGATGAGATTATAATCAGTGAACTCATATAGCGGACGCCAACTATTTAAGATTGAAGCGTGTTGTAAATATTAAATCACCGAATCATAACAACCATAACAACTATAGTACTTATCACTTTAATTTAATTGCTTACTGAATTTCAAACGAAGCTAACTACAAATAATTAGTCACATGGATAAGCTTTTCCACCTCGAAAGTCGAATGCCCATGACTCCAAGTAGGACTAAAGATACAAACCATTCTTAAGCCTTAGCACCATTTTCAATTTCTCTTACCCCGCGATTTTGCTGCTCTCTAACTTGCGCCATGGTTACAAGTACACACTCGCTGTCACTTTTCGTACGTGTCAACTGCATGTCACTCTTAACCCTGACGTGGCAATTTTATAAAATATGTGCGCATATAACCTCCCGGCGCACGTTAGCTTCCTGACTTGTATAATTTTCAATTTCCCACCCGATTTTTAGTCCTTTTACTCTACGCTTAAAATACCTTCACCTTAACAACTGATTCGTTTTCTTCTCTCTTTTCTCTCTCTCTCTCTTTGCAGAAGACTAAAATCCATTTGCTAAAGCGGTTTGTCAGCTAGCTTCTTCTCTTTCAATCTTATGCAGATTTATCAATTATTTTCTCCAAATTCAAGAAAAAATAGGACTCTATTCGTCTTTGATTACTTCTGCTGAACGTTGCTGGTAATACTTCCATATTTAGAAAATTATATTTATATATATGTGCACATGGTGTATATGCGTATAATGGAAGTTTTTATTTGTGATATATAAGAACAAGCTAGCAGAATAACTGGGTTTGTCGGTTTTGTTTCATCTTCAGGCACGTACAACATTTGAAGCAAAAAGTATATACCTTGTGAAGTCGTCACATTAAGTAAAATGTCTTCTCCTTGTTATTCTTCATGATCGGAAAATCAGTTTTCTGATCAAAATTGAGAAAGTTTGAAGTTGTTGTACGGTCGATCGGATTTTGGAGGTGTCGCTTTCGGTCGAGGTGAAAGTAGTTGAAAAACCAGCAAAAAAAGGTTTACAAGAGGGAGAAAGCGTGCGGGTTGAAAGTTGAAACTTTTTGTGAGATTTTTGTTCACGTGAGGATTGTGAAAAAATGCCGCATAGAACGACTTACTTCTTTCCGAGGCAATTTCCTGACCGCGGGTTCGATGCATCTGCAAAGTTTGTTAATGATGATCACGAGAAGAAAATCAGTACTGTCGTTGCAGATCAAATTAAATCAGGAAAATCTTCAGATAATGTCACATCGAAACAGCTGACAAGTGATCATCGGAAAGAGACTAATAATAATGCTTCATTTTCCTATGGGCACCGTGATAAGATTCACGGGAAGCAATTGTCTGCTTTTGTGAACTGGCTGGCGGAGAAAAATAAGAAAGGTAAATCAATACAGAATCACGTGAAGATCAAATTAGATGATGTTGATGGTGATGATGAACATGAACTTTTACTTCCTGCTCCGCCTGAAGCTGTACCAGTACATGAACTGGTTGATTGCCACGTGGCGGAGGCGGAGCAGAAGCAACGGCAAGCATCGACATTTGATCGGAAAGCTTCATTACAGAGGTTATCGAGTAGTGGAAGCAATTTCAGTTGTGTGGCGAAGGGTAATTTTGAGAGACAAACTTCGTTGCAAAGGCTATCGAGTTGGGGAAGTACTAGTTATGCAGGGAGTTTGTTTTCGGGGACGACGTTGGATGGGAACTGGCCTAGTACTGGGATTAAAGATACGCAGACGGATCAGTCGACGACGAGGGAAGTGGAGGAAGTGGCGGCAGCAGAGGAAGAGGTGGAGAGACTTGACAGTGAGGATGCGTTGATGCAGAAGTCGAAGGAGAGCTATTACTTGCAGCTCACGCTTGCTAAAAAGCTTGTAGAGCAAGCAATGCTTGCTTCAGGAGAGCCTATGCTTCTGCAAGAATGCAGAAGTACTAAGCGCCTTGGTGGTTCTTCTGATGCTCAAACTGTGTCATATCGTTTATGGGTATATTTCTCCGCTCCTCTCTCTCTCTCTCACACACACACACACATACACACACAAACACTCTATTTTTGGGGAAAATTGCATGACTGGTAGTTAATCTTATGGAGGGAAACAATTCTATTACTTTTATTACTTTAGCTGTAAGCAGGGGCGGATGCATTAAAAGAAATTCACTAAATATGTACAAATTCTGTCTTAGAATCTCGAACTCATAAAGTTCAAACTGAATTGGCCTCTGCCTGGTAAGCATATGTTATTTGGCATGTTGCCTGTGGATTTCTATCTAATGCTTAAAGTTTGTGAAAATTTCAGGTGAGTGGTTCCTTGTCTTATGCTGACAAAATATCGGATGGGTTTTATAACATATTAGGAATGAATCCGTATCTGTGGGTTATGTGTAATGAGACAGAGGATGGTAGACGAATTCCATCTCTAATGGCACTAAAAGAAATTGAACCCAGTGATACATCAATGGAGGTTGTTCTTATTGATAGGCGTGGGGATTCAAGGCTCAGGGAATTAGAAGATAAAGCTCAAGAAATTTACTTTGCTGCAGAGAATACGTTAGTGTTGGCAGAGAAACTTGGCAAGCTTGTGGCTGTGTATATGGGGTAGGTATCAATTTTCTTCAACGTATCTCTAGACTTGACTTTCTTCTGCACGAATTTGAGTTCCTTGATATTTAAGGGGCTCTTTTCCGGTGGAGCAAGGTAATCTTCATCAGCGGTGGAAAGTTGTTAGCAAGAGATTAAAGGATTTGCAGAAGTGCGTTGTGCTTCCAATCGGCAATTTGTCCTCAGGACTTTGCAGGCACAGAGCTATTTTATTCAAGGTCAGTAAAATACCTCTTTTACCTCTTTCCCATATCCTCAAAATTTCAATTTTATCCAATATCTCTGAATTGCTTCCCCCCTTTTTCTCCCCTCCTGGTGACTAACAGTCATTTCTATGTTGGTAGCTTTTCGTTGTTCAAATTGATCTATGATCATCTTTGATGGTTAAAAAGAAAGAAAATATAACCTTCAGTAGTACCTTGATTTTTGATATATCTTTTGAGCATTTGTTTGTTTTTGCCCCAAAAAACCTGTGTGCGGTGCACCTTTGGAATGCTGCAGTGGGACTTGAGACATAATGTACTTTGATTACTAAAATTTATTGTGATGTTTGATGAAGGAACATATTGATTAAAGTAGTAGCTATACCTAGGATGTTTTCATAGCTTTTGAGCGACATAACAATAAACGATTGGTACTTACCATGGATAATTAAAGAGCGTTACATAAAAGATCACCAATGGAAGTAGCTCGAGGAGAAACAATAATGGTAATTATGCTTATTCAGTAAAGACTACCCTTCCTGAACTTTAGGGCATCAAATTCTTTTTGAAATATCTACATGCTCTCTACATAATTGTTACGTGGACAGGGTGAAATAGAATTCTAAACCGGCTTTCATTAATCGTTCTTGTAATTACTTGATTACTGAAATGAAGCTTTCAGAAAACCGAAATTTAGCTGATGACTATTGTGGAATGCAGAAATTGGCAGATTACGTAGGTTTGCCTTGTAGGATAGCTCGAGGTTGCAAGTATTGTGTTGCAGATCATCGATCTTCTTGTCTGGTGAAAATTGAGGATGATAGAAGATTGTCAAGGTAAAACATCTTATCCACTTCTCCATTAATCCTGAAGAAGGGGCGAAAAAAATCAAACTAGTTATCTCCCCTACCACCAACAAGAATTTTCCCCTTAGTTATCTCCCCTACCACCAACTAGATAATTGCACTCCTTGCCATTTCTTTCACCAGCTTTAATTGTGCTTTCACGAGTATGTTAAGATTGAAGCAGTGTGTACAAATTTTGAACCTTAAAGTGCTTTGATTTTCCATTAAATTTCTGTAAAGCCTGACCTTACTTGTTATAAACACTGGTGAGCATTATGTTTATTTTCACTTCATTCTTTTTTGACTAAAGTCTATATTGTATCAGAGAATTTGTGGTTGATCTTGTTGGGGATCCAGGAAATGTGCATGGTCCAGATTCCTCTATCAATGGAGGTGTATTGGCTCCTGTTCCTTCACCACTTCAAGTATCTCATCTGAAGGAATATCAGCAGCCTTACGTGGATAGTGACATAAGTAATCAGTTACTGCTGTCAAATGACACATTCGGTCCTGCAGAAAATGCTTTGCATACAGGTGTGCTGTTATTTACATACCCTTGTGGCTTTGATTGATGCTCCTATTGTTAGAAAAAAAGGGAAAAAAAAGGGATCTCACTAATTTAACATGTTAACCTAATGGTAGAGCTGTAGACGTTTTGTGGAAACTGAATAAAATTCCTATAAAGTGAACGGTGGCCTTTGCTTTTGAATACACCGATCTGACATTATTACTTGAAAGAAGATGATATAAGGGGAATTTACAACTTGAGATATGACATACGACCAAAGCAAGTCATTGTATTTGAAATTCTTTGGATATTACAATTGTAACTTCTATTTCCCTTAATAAATTGTTACGTATATCAGAAAGAATAGATAATTGGTGTTCCAATACAGGTGCCTTTTTATGTTGTGTCTGTACTGCAATAGTATCCTGCGTTGCAGCACAGGGAAAAAGCTTACTTGAAAATTCTCTTCCTGACTATTGAAAGGGCTTGTTCTATGCATTTGCATAAATTGTTAGAATCAGAAGCTAGATGATTTTGAAGTTCAGATTTTTAGTGTCACCATTGGAGAAAGAAAAATTGTAATTTCTATACTTGCAGACCCCCACATTGAAGGTGATCATATGAGCGAATTTGCTGTCAGTGATAAGCCAAAGTTGCCAAATGATGCACTGTGCCGCTCTTATCAAGCTTTGGAAGTTGAACCATCCGAAGTTCTTGTTGCTGCTGAAACGGCGGGAGATGAGTATTCTAGACCAAGAGAAGATAAAATCATTATCAGGCAGACTTACAAAAAGGAGGTTGTGCTATCCAAAAAGTCTCCAATATGCCCTGGCAAACCGCCAAAAGCAACTCTATTAGCTAATATAGATGCAATGGAGGCAGGAGGTAGAACAGGGAAGCGTGAGAAACCGGCTGCAACAAATCCCAGATACTTGAATCTTGAGCCTTCTCTTGCAATGGATTGGCTTGAGATCTCATGGGATGAATTACAGATGAAAGAGCGTGTTGGTGCTGGTGTGTCTTTGTGAATATGTCTAATGATTTTGAATTATTCCTCATGTATGGAACCCTGTTCGACATCAATGTATCTTGATGTACCTCTTCTTTCATGCAGGTTCATTTGGGACAGTACACCGTGCTGAATGGCATGGATCGGTCAGTATTATTTACTTTTGGGTTTGTAATCATGCTGTATTGCCTGTAAATCTAAATAAATTGTAATCATGCTGTATTGCCTGTATTACATGTCAAAGATATATAATGATCTAGGCAACGCAAAGGTGTAAATCACATTGAAGTAAGACTTTAATATAACTTCATGACAATGACACTGTAATTTTCCTATCATTTCTTGATAATGCTATCGGTATTTTGATATTGACAAAAAACGTACTGCATGAGGTAATTGAATTTGCTATTACATTGTGGTTCCTAAAATTGGACATCTCCACTTAACTTGTGGTTAGCAGCATGTATTAGTTGGAGAAAAAGGATATGCAAATGCATGGAATTGAAGTTTCATACAATTTCTTTTAAAAGATACTGTGGAAATTATGTTTAATTTTTGATATAATGGTGCACCTGTTTTAATGTGCTACTAACTACTGCAGGATGTTGCCGTCAAGCTGCTAACTGTCCAGGATTTTCATGACGATCAGTTAAAGGAGTTCCTAAGGGAGGTGAGTGCATAGAATAGTTGGTTGAACTGTTATATTCTAGCCACCATAAAATTATTTAGGTTTCAAGCCATGGAAGCAACCACTAATGCTTGCGTTAGGGTGGGCTATCAACATCACACCCCTTGTGGTGCAGCCCTTGCCCGGACCTTGCGTGAATGCGGGATGCTTTGTGCACCTGGCTGCCCTTTTATAAAGATAAGCCTACTTTCTGCAGCTGCGGCTGACCTCTTTCTGCTTTTTCTTGTTTCCCCGGTATATCAAGGGTAAGACAAAAAGCAAAACGACAGAAAGATGTACTCAAGTACATCTTTTTGTTTAGTTTAATATTGGTAGTAGTCCACCCCAACTATCTTGGAACTGAGGCATAGTAGTTGTAGTTTAATCTTGGCAATCTGCTCTCTAACATCAATTTTGTCTGTGTATTGCATTCATATCTAATGTGAAATTCATATTTAGTTGATGGATTTTTCCCGTTATTTGACTTTCTATTCACATTCTTATACTGGTGTTTACTGTTGGATGGTAACTCATGATTCATGTTTTACGAAGGTTGCAATTATGAAACGTGTTCGTCATCCAAATGTGGTGTTGTTCATGGGAGCTGTTACCAAGCGGCCGCATTTATCGATAGTAACTGAATATTTGCCTAGGTAACTTGTGTTTTAGTCACTGCATAATATTCTTACTTTCTAACTTCAAGTATTTGACTGGACTAAATTTTCTGTGCTTTGATTATGATGATAGGGGAAGTCTCTACCGTCTGATACATAGGCCAGCTGCTGGGGAATTGTTGGACCAGAGGAGACGTATCCGTATGGCTTTGGATGTGGTTTGTGCCAATCTCACATTTTATAGTTGCATGCCTTACATGTTTTTATCTAGAAAGTTTCTTATTCATTTCATATTCAGGCCAAGGGTATCAATTATTTGCATTGTCTGAACCCACCCGTTGTGCATTGGGATCTGAAATCTCCTAACCTGTTGGTTGATAAAAATTGGAATGTAAAGGTAAAGTGTTGCTGACTTACCTTTGGGTTTTCAAATGAATTTTGCAGTTCTCGTAATCTGAGATGTTTCTTCCAGGTTTGTGATTTTGGTCTGTCGAGATTTAAAGCAAACACGTTCATATCATCAAAATCAGTTGCTGGAACTGTAAGTTGCCTTCCAACATGCACAATCCACCCCCCCCTCCCCCCCCCTCCCCCTTTTCATATGCAAGTACCTGTAGTTACGAGCCTCTTGGCTCCATTTACCAATCTTGCAAGCTAAGATTCTTAGCACTTAGGAATTGCAAAAACAGGCATGTTCCCCCCGTCTCATATGCAAGTACTGGTAGTTACGAGCCTCTTGGCTCCATTTACCAATGTTGCAAGCTAAGATTCTTAGCACTTAGGAATTGCAAAAACAGGCATGTTGCGTACTGTGGAGCCTCTGATACAGGCAGCTGCATTCCTGTGCCATGGCGCGCTCTAGAGTACAACTATTTGTTTCTATTATCAACGTATTTAGTCAAGTTCGAATGGTGGAAAACTATGATTTGATACCAAGTTTGTCACGATCCAAAATAGGAGGCAGGCCCATGAACAACACCTAACAGGCCTAGTGCCTGCCGAGGGAACACTTAAACCTTGGTCCTGTCATAGAAATGCATGAAACAAGGATCTATCACATAGACAAGAGTGTTATATAAGGTCCCAAATGCCCAAAATAAAAATTGGCGTGCAAAGTTTTTCATGGGTAACACATAGTGCTTTCTCTCCCTCTGTATTTCTCTCTCTTTTATTTAATGCTGGCAAACTTAAAATATACGAAGAGCATGGAGTTTCAGACAGCCTCTCGTCTCTAGGTTTGTTGAATAGGCCGTGCCGCCACTGATATTGCCTTTAACATTGCCTTCATTGATACTTCAGAGCTTCTTTTTCTGAATAAAAGGAAAAATTGGTTTCACTGCTTTCTGTATCTCATGAAGCACTTCGAATACAATTAGTCTGATTGCGGCATCTTGGACCGGATGAACATATCCATCATGGATTGTTACTACTTCCCATGCGAGCACAAAGTCAGCTTTTTATTAGAATCCTGCAGGTTGATCATTTTCTTCCAAGTTCTATCAGCTGGTAACTCTCTTGCTCTACATTTCAGCCTGAATGGATGGCCCCAGAATTTCTGCGTGGGGAGCCCTCAAATGAGAAGTCTGATGTCTATAGCTTTGGCGTGATATTATGGGAACTAGTGACCATGGAACAGCCTTGGAATGGACTGGGCCCTGCGCAGGTCTACTTCTTCCCATGCCCCCCCCCCCCCCGGCGCGTTCTTTTTTTTCTCCAGCACTCATCCTTAGACTTTTCATCCTCCTGAGGGTGTCCTTGACATGTTGCCTGCAAACTTTCAGGTTGTTGGTGCTGTTGCTTTCCAGAACAGGAGGCTCACTATCCCACAGAACACTTCTCCAATGTTGGCATCTCTTATGGAAGCCTGCTGGAATGAGTAAGTAAACAATGTTATGCTAAAGGCCTACGGAGATCTAGGATAAAAGCACCTATCTTTTTCCTCTCTAGTATTCACATTTGTTGTCAATTAGAACTGGCAAATTAACCAAGCCATATTTTAGTAACCCGCCCAACTTGAACTGGCACGTTATGATCTTTTTGTTGATTGGACCAATGGGTTGAACCCAAAATTTTCCATCAAATCATTGGTTCGAAACGGGTCGAAATGGTGTAACCCAACGGGTCAAATGCAACCCAATTCCAACATAAAAATCAAATTGATTGTGTAAATGTGGAAGAACTTGGGTTAATAATTTAAGAAAAATACATTAGCTTTCATAGTGTTTTACTGTTAAGAAACAATAAAGAGGAGGAAAAACTGGGTATGTTGGGGGTTGAGTTATGACCCATTATTTGACCCATTTCGACTCAAAGAGACATGGGGGGTCGGATATGACCTATTTATTAGTTTAACCTATTTTGACCATCCCAAGTTTGACCTAACCCGTCCATTGGTCATATTATCAATCATGTTAAAGTACTATGACTTGTTTTCTTTAATTTCCGGTCACGTTTGTAACACTTTCTCATAATCTCACATTCCCTCGCAGTGACCCAGCACAACGCCCATCCTTTGCGAGCATTGTGGATACATTAAAGAAACTACTGAAGTCTCCACTACAGTTGATTCAGATGGGAGGAAATGTTAAGAGTTAGATACTCTCCACTTATTTTGAAGAATAAATTCATCATAGTTCCTAGATATATAACTACTTAATACTGACGAAGTTTGGAAAACCACAAGGTTTATGTCCAACAATTGCAAATATGTTGGCTATCTAACTTTTTGAATGATAAACAAGTCTCTGTCTGTTCTAGGGGAAAGAGGCATTTCTTAAGTTGTTTTATTGCAGAACCTGGACCACGTCAGTCCAGTATCCTGCAAATGTGAAATAACTAGAGGCTGCGACTGTAGTATTCGGGAAGAATATTCCCGTATAAGTCGCAATTATGTTGTATCCAAGGAAAGCATTCTTGAGAAAAGTTGATATAGCAGAATTGCAAGCCACTGCAATAATATAGAAGAGATTCAGTTATTTAAGGTTCTCTTTGAGCATTGTCTATGTTTTTGTGTACTGCTTATATTCCATTGATACTTCGAATGCTCATCTTGCCGATTTCTCCGCATTTATCCCTTTGTTACGAGCTTCTTTAAGTTATTCTACTTTGATACTGAACAGATGAAACTCTTTGTGTTTATTTCGATTTGTATTTGCGCTGTCTCTGATTGATGAGTCGTTTATTTGTGAATTTTTAGTCTACTATTGAAAATTGTTTAATATTACGCTCCGTACCGTTGTACTTTGGTTCAAAAGTACCCTTAATTTTAACAGAGGTACACGTGTCAGTTCATGGCAAAAGGCCCAATCCCAATTTTAAAATGTCCGAAATTAAAAATCAGCCGTAAGTTTATCCGATACCCGACCCATATCCCCACTCAAATAACCACCCTCAACAAGAAAAAGAACTCTTGTTCTTCCTTTCTCCTAGCACCAGAGAAGTTGTAATAAATAAAATCTCTAAAATTCTATAATTTTATAGAATCGATTGTAGAATTACTTGATATCAAAAGTTACAATCTTTTTATTTGTTTCTTTTATTTTTTTGCAGAACTTTTAGGTTTATTTCTTAGAATCTAATTCTTGGAATTGAATTTGATCTGGGGTTGTGTTTTTATACTTGAATCTGAATGTTCTTGAGGTTTTTTGTTAATTTTTCTATTTGAATTTGAAGAGGGATTTGTTTTTTGTTTGGAATTGTAACTGTTCAAACATTTAAAATGGTTCCTTAGCTTTGCTGAATCATGGTGTGTAGTCTTGTTTTTGTTTTTATTTTTGTTTCCTTTTGGATATTTATAGGGTTGCAATATTGGGACTTAGACATGCTGGTTTTATGCTGGCTTTTCTTCCTTCTTCTTTTTGTAAATGATGGATATAAATTATTCATATATTTTAATATAAAAATATAATAGTTTAGATATAAATTATGATCAATTTATATTCTATTCTCGCATTTTTCTAACAATTCGTGTAGGAAAAAAAATATATGAAAAAAGAGAAAAAGAAAGATTTACGGTTCAAGGAAGAAGGATGCATCTGTGACAACTTCAAAGATTTACGGTTCAAGGTAGAAGGATGCATCTGTGACAACTTCATCTAAGTGCATGTCAATTTCTCGTCAAGGCCATATGATATATTGATATTATCTTGCAAGTTCTCACCAAGGTCTTGTGGAAATTTTCTATAAATAGGCATATGTTTGTAGAAGAAAGGGCATCCCACTTTGTATTCAATTTTCTATCTAGTTTTTTTCTAAGTTTCTAAAGAGAAAGAGAAGAGTAATCTTAGTCTCTTCCTCTAGTCTTTCTCTTTGTAGTAAAAATATTCTTAGTCTTTTGAAAGTATTTTTTAGCTTTCCTTACTTCTTAATGGAGTAATTTCTTTTTGTTGGGATAGTTGATGAAGTTTGATATAGTTATAATACTATCTCAGTTTCAATATATTCTTGGCCTGAAACTTTATTTACATTTCACACTGTGCTGGAATGATAATTTTTTAATTATTATTATCACATCCACATATTTTATATCTAAGTTATTCTTATATTAATTTTGTAATTTTAACAGAGCAAAATTAATATATAAAAACTGATGAATAGAATATTAGAGTGAAAGTAATTTTTGGTAAGATTATTATTTTAAGTCTGTAATCTTGCTTTGCTCAGTTTTAATTCTCACGGAGAAATTGTTGAAGGCAAGATTATTAATTTTCTAGTAAAAATATTCTCACGAAGTTTTTACTACACTTGAGCACAAAATATTAGAGTGAAAGTAATTTTCAGTAAGATTATTATTTCGAGTTTGTAATCTTTCCTTCCTCAGTTTTAATTCTCACGGAGGAATTGTTGAAGGCAAGATTATTAATTTTTTAGTAAAAATATTCTCACGAAGTTTTTACTACGCTTGAGCACAATTCAGGCAAGATATTTCAGTTTAATCGTCACTAGTTTTAAATCAATTAATTGACATAACCTCACGGAGTGTTAATTATTTATTTATTTCTTAGTGTAAAAATATAATTGTATTAGCAATAAGCAATTATTCTTTAGAGAAATACGTATGAAACTGAGATTTTATTGTAATGAATATATCAAGTGAATTCAACGATTCCCAGCTCTTTTTAAATACTAAACTTTTCAGAAGAAATTTGTCTTAATTTAACATTCCAAACACACCTTTCATCAATTTGGTTCTCTAAAATAGTAGTCAAAATATTACAAGTCTGTAGCTTAGATTGTCCAATCTCTGTGGGACGATATCATAAACTATACTAGAATTTGACAGAGTACGAGCAGCAAATCCTATACACACAAGCTTCGTCAAATTTTTGGCGCCGTTGCCGGGGATTGGCACACATCTACTTCAGATGAAATATTTTATTACTAATTTGAGAATTTATTATTATTGTTAATTAAAATGTTATCTCCTACATACTACTATCATCATTGTTACTATTATTATGAGCAATTCTATAAAATATTGTAAAAGAGCATATAAAAAAAAGAAAAAAAAGAAATCCCTCATAGTTAGTACTTAAACCTACTCTATTTTATATTTTATTATTATATTATCATTATTAGTACTAACATCTATATAATAGTATAATATATTAGTTTTGTGATTCGCAATCTCATTTTTTTTATAAGTATATTTTATTATTTTATTATTATTATAATTGTAAGTACTTGTTTACTATTCTAGTTCTAAAAGTATCCTTTGTACTATTCTATATTACTATTATAACTATTACTTTTACTATATCTATAAAATAACATTTTATTCAATTTTTTTTAATTGATGGTACTTTAATCCTTCAACATACTTGATTTATTATTAATTTTTTTTTCATATAATATAATTAATATTATATTATTTCTTTTGATGGTTAGTTACAACTTACTCTTTTAGTTAACTATAATATTACCGTACTAATTTTTTTTAATTCATTTTTAAAACCATCTATTACTATTTTAGGAACTGTCTTTATTTTACTTTAATTTCAGATAGTTTATGACCCGTGTCATGACCTCAGTTCACCCTCCATGAACATGTCGTGATGGCACCTAGTTCCTACAACTAGGTAAGACTAACAGTGCGGAACAAACAACATAATTTGCGAAAATAACTAATTAAGCCTGAACAACTATAAGAAATCTGTATAAAACTGCCACTGGGCACATACAACTCATAATAAATGCGGAAGTCTAAAATCTCATCCCAAAACCCGGAAACTCACGGGAACCACAGGCTAATAGAAATACTGTAAATGCTCTAATCTCCAGAATGTCTACATCAAAAGTATGATAGAATCTAAACACTACAGATAGAATAAGGAAGGAGACTCTTCAGTCTGCGGACGCTGCAGATATACCTCGAAGTCTCCGTAGCTCTCCTGACCTCAAGGATAGTGCGCCTGAGTGGAGGTACCTGGATGATCTGCACATGAAAAACATGCGCAGGAAGGGCATGAGTACACCACAGCGGTACTCAGTAAGTGCCAAGCCTAACCTCGGTTGGGTAGTGACGAGGAAGGTCATGGCCCTACTGAGATAAACATAATATATGATAGGATAAGGAAAACAGTATAGATAAAGTCTACAGTGAGAATCTAAACAGGATAAATAAGGGAAACAGTAATAGGAAGCAGAAACAAAACAATATAAGGAATACTGCTCACAACAGGAAGTAATAGCCGGGGATCTCTTGGTATCCCGAGGATCTCTTGGTATCCTCATCATATACACGAGGGATCTCTTGGTATCCCGAGGATCTCTTGGTATCCTCAAATCTTACATTTACAGGTGCCAGGGATCTCTTGGTATCCCGCACCTCAGTTCAGAACATAACAAGTACAAGGGGATCTCCCGGGATACCGTCCCGTAGTCCCAATTTAATTCACACAATAACAACCCAAAATATTAGGATAAATGCTAAACTCAGAATAAGTAATAGAAATCCTAGTCTAACATGCTTCACGTAGTACAAACAAGACAGTTTAAGCACTTAAGCAAGTAAGTCAACTAAACATGCTTCTCTAAACTAGCATAGGATAAACATACAATTCAAAATAAACAGGTAGGCAAGAAGAACTCAATTTAAATACTTCAAGTAAAATGGATCTCCAACAATTAGCTCAAGTACGCGCTCGTCACCTCACGTACGAGGCTTTCAAATATCAAATATCATGTCCTAAGGGGAAGAGGTCCCCCACACAAGGTTTGACAAGCCACTTACCTCGAACCGGCTCAATATCAACTAGAAACCACGCCCTTGCCACGAGTATCCGACTCCAAATGGCCCAAATCCAATAATCTTCTCTTCAAAACCCTCTGAAAATCGCCCTTCCCCGAGCTCAAATTGATTTTTTCTAACTTATGAAATCTAACCCTCGAAATTTCTATATTTGCACAGGCATTTCCGCTTCTGCGGACAAGGGACCGCTTCTGCGGACCAAGCGCCGCTTCTGCGGCTTTTCCTTAAGTTGCCAGGCTCCGCTTCTGCGGTCTTATACCGCACCTGCGGATACCGCTTATGCGGATTTCCTACCGCTTCTGTGGTTTCAACCAAAGACCCAAGGGCCGCATCTGCGACTATTATCTCGCAGGTGCGTAACCGCTTCTGCGGTTACACTTTCGCACCTGCGAAAACTGAAGAAACACTCGAATTTCGCTCCTGCGATGGACAGGCCGCTTCTGCGGCTCCGCACCTGCGGAACCCAAACTGCAGGTGCGGTTATGACAGGTACCAGGAGTCTTCAGCAATTCTTCAACTTCAAAAACCTTCCGTCAACCATCCGAATTCATCCCGAGGCCCCGGGACCTCAACCAAAAACACCAATAACACCTAATACCTCATTCAAACTTGTACCAATCCTTAAACCACCTAAAACAACGCCGGAAACTTGAATTAATCAATGATTTGAGCCTAAGAACTTCAAATTCCATCAAAATACATTTTCGATCAAAAATCCAACCAAAACACGTCCACCCGGATATCAAAATCAAAATCGTGGACAACAAAATTTCAGGCCTTATCAGCAAGCAACTCCATATCAGCAAAGGCCTCAACAAGGCCATCCAAATCTTGATGACCTTTTGTACAAGTACATTAAGGTTACTGATGAAAAAAATGAAAAGCCAAAATTCAGCTCTAAAAAATCTTGAAATTCAGTTAAGCCAATTGGCAACTCTTGTGTCTGAAAAGATTCAAGGTCCTTTACCGAGCAATACAGAGAAAAATCCAAAAGAATACCTTAAGGCCATCGCCTTACGGTCAGGTACGACTCTTGATGAACCCTATGCAAACAGACAAGAAAAGAATCAATCAGAACAACAGGTAGACAAGGGCGAAAATGTTGAGACACCCTCTCAACCATCAGAAGAGAAAGAAGCCAAGAAAAAAGAAGAAAAAAATAATAAAAATTTGACTTCTTTCCCTGTTACAATTCCTTCGCCACAAAAGATGAAAAGAGAAAAGCTTGATAATCAATTTGCAAAGTTTTTGGAGATTTTAAAACAAATTCACATTAACATTCCTTTTACTCATGCTTTATTGCAAATGCCTTCATATGCCAAATTTCTGAAAGAAATTTTATCAAGCAAAAGGAAATTGGAAGAAGTTTCTGTGGTAATGCTTACTGAAAAATGCAGTGCTATACTTCAAAATAAGCTACCACAAAAACTCGGTAACCCAGGTAGTTTTATCATTCCATGTACTCTGGGAGGAGTATACATTGAAAAAGCACTTTGTGATTCTGGAGCTTCAATAAATTTGATGCCATTTTCTATTTTTAAAAAATTAGATCTTGGTGAAATGAAAGACACATGTGTTTCACTTCAATTTGCTGATCAAAGTACTAAGAGACCAAAGGGAATAATTGAAAATGTGCTTGTAAAAGTAGATAAATTTATTTTTCCTGTAGATTTCATAGTACTTGAAATGAAGGAATGTTCTGATGAACCAATTTGTCATGACCCAATTCCCAACCCGGTCGTGATGGCGCCTCTCGTGAAGACAAGGCCAGCCAACAGTACATTAACACTTCTTTTAACAATTTCTTAGCATAAACAGGTCTAAATCATAGTTACTGAATAATCATAAGTGCGAAAATAAAACATAACATAACGGGGAAAAACCATCCCAAACTCAGCCCGATGATCGGGGTGTCACAAGTCATGAGCTACTACAGAGTTTGAATAAAATACTACAAGTCTGTGTCTAAGAACATAGTCCGAAGATAAATAAAATACTGATGATAAGGAAGAAACGGAGCTGTGGACGTCGACAGCTACCTCGTCTCTCCGGGTCCGCCTGGTTTGGAAGGAATCAGCACTCAGGAACGAACTCAGCTATGCCTGTATCTGCACACATGGTGCAGGGAGTAATGTGAGTACTCCGACCCAGTGAGTAATAAAAATAAATAACGACTGAGAACACAAAAATCCCGTAAAGGCACAAGTAATGCTATCTCAAGTAGTGAAACCAGATAAAACAGTAAAACCAGTGAAATATAGCAAGAAATTCTCTTTGAAACAATTAAATCAATTATGCTCAACCAGTAAGAAATGCTCAGAACACTGCCCCGCGGGCATGATTTTTGTTCCTGGTCAGTCATTGTTACCTGACCGGTCAGCCATTGTTACCTGACCAAAACGCGTATTACAGTGCCATTGTTACCACTGATCAGTCATTGTTACCTGATTGGTCAGTCATTGTTACCTGACCAAAACGCGCATAATAGTGTCAGTGTTACCACTGTCTAAAAGTTAACCGCTCTNAGAAAAGCTTGATAATCAATTTGCAAAGTTTTTGGAGATTTTAAAACAAATTCACATTAACATTCCTTTTACTGATGCTTTATTGCAAATGCCTTCATATGCCAAATTTCTAAAAGAAGTTTTATCAAGCAAAAGGAAATTAGAAGAAGTTTCTGTGGTAATGCTTACTGAAAAATGCAGTGCTATACTTCAAAATAAGCTACTACAAAAACTCGGTGACCCAGGTAGTTTTACCATTCCATGTACTCTGGGAGGAGTATACATTGAAAAAGCACTTTGTGATTCTGGAGCTTCAATAAATTTGATGCCATTTTCTATTTTTTAAAAATTAGATCTTGGTGAAATGAAAGACACATGTGTTTCACTTCAATTTGCTGATCAAAGTACTAAGAGACCAAAGGGAATAATTGAAAATGTGCTTGTAAAAGTAGATAAATTTATTTTTCCTGTAGATTTCATAGTACTTGAAATGAAGGAGTGTTCTGATGAACCAATTATATTGGGTAGACCATTTCTTGCAACTGGCAGGGCAATCATAGATGTCCATCAAGGACAACTAATTTTAAGAGTTGATGAAGAAAGAGTTATTTTTGATATGCAAAAGATACTAAGATTCTCAGAAGATGATACATCATCTTCATGCTTTTCAATTGACATAATTAATAATCTTATAGATGAATTCAAAGATGATCAATTAATTTCTGACTCAATGGAAAGATGTTTGGTCAAATCTGGCACCACACAGGATTGTAACGATCCGACCGGTCGTTTTGAGTTCTAGCGCTCCGTTCAGCAGCCTGAGGCCGTAAGCAGCTTCATTTCAGGTATTATGACTTGTGCGCGTGGTCGGAATTGAATTCCGCGAAGTCCAGAGTTGATCTAGAAAGAGAATTCTCATTTCGGAAGCTTAAAGTTGAAAGAATGAACTAGGATTGGAATTTTAGGTAAAAGACCTCGGAATCGGGATCTGAAGGTTCCAGCAGGTTCGTATGATGATTTCGGACTTGGGCTTATGCCCGGTTCGGGTTTTGGATAACCCGGGAGCGTTTTGGCGCCTATTGTGGAAGTTATCATTTTTGAAGAATTTCATAAGTTTGGCTTGAAGTGCATTTCAGTGCTATCGATGTCCGTTTGGGATTCCGAGTCTGGGAATAGCTCCGTATGGTGATTCTGGAGTTGGGAGCACGATCGAAAGTGAATTCGGAGGTCTGTAGGTCATTTTGGAGCCATTTGGCTAAAGATAGAAATTTGAAAGTTTTTGAGAAGTTTGACCGGAAGTGGACTTTTTGATATCGGGGTCGGAATTCGATTCCGGAAAGTTGTAGTAGGTCCGTAATGTCAAATATGACTTGTGTGCAAAATTTGAGGTCAATCGGACGTGATTTGATAGGTTTAAGCATCGAAAGTAGAAGTTGGAAGTTCTAAAGTTCATAAAGCTTGGATTGGGGGGTTGATTCTTGATTTCAGCGTTGTATGATGTGATTTGAGGCCTCGAGCAAGTCCGTAATGTGTTTTGGGACTGGTTAGTATGATTGGTTGGGGTCCCGGGGGCCTCGGGTGGATTCCGGATGGTTAACGGATCGAACTTGGAATTTGGAAGAGGGCTGAAGGATCTGGTTACTAGTATTTTCGCTTCTGCGGTGGGCTAACCGCAGAAGCGGAAACGGAGTCGCAGAAGCGGTTTTTGGTCAAAGGTTCGAAGGCCGCAGATGCGGTCAAAGTTTCGCAGAAGCGGGATCGCATCTGCGGGAGGCGTGTCGCAGAAGCGAGATTGGGGTGGCCCAGGGAGGATCGCATATGCGGTATTTGGACCGCACCAACGGAACCGCAGAAGCGGTCGTTGGACCGCAGGTGCGAAAAATGCTGGGGGCAGAATGGTTGTTTAAAATCGGGATTTTTGCCATTTCTTATCATATTTTCTTGGCTTGGGCGATTTTTGGGAGAGCTTCAAGTGGGATTTTCGTCATCTATGTAAAGGTAAGTTACTCCTACTCATTTCCAAGTTAAATACAAGATTATATCATGGAATTAGACATGAAAATTGTAGGAAAATTGGGATTTTTGGAAGAAAACCTAGAAACTTGATAAATTGGATTTTACCACGAATTTGAGCATGGAATTAGGAGTAAATTATATATTTGAGCTAGTGAAGCTATGGGTAGAGTATGTCTTCAAGAAATTTCGGATTTCCGGGCACGTGGGCCCGAGGGCGTTTTGATCAACTTTTCGATCGGAGTTAGGAATTGCTATAAATTTGATTGTAACGAATGTTTGTGCATATATTAATGGATTTGCGTAACCGTTGGCTAGTTTTGGAGCGTGGTGCATCAATTAGAGTCTTCGAAAGGGCGTGGAATGCCGGTTATGGATCTTCGGAGCGAGGTGAGTCTCCTTTCTAACCTTGTAAGAGGGAATTGTCCCCATAGGTGAAATAATTGATTATGTGCTCCTATTTGCGGGGGCTACGTACGCATGAGGTGACGAGAGTCCGTGCGTAGCTACTATTATGCTATTGTCCGGGTAGTTAGGGCCCAAAAGCATGTTATACTTGGATTATTTATGAACCCATTGATAGCTTGAATTGCTTGAATCACCTTGGATTAGTAAATGAATTTAAAAGGATATTAAACATCATTTTTCCTGAATTGTTAAAAAGAGAAATTGTTTTGTTTGGGTATATATTCCCGATAAGTTCTTAATTGACTGATTGAGCATGTATCTCTATGTGTACCTGCGTCGCATGCATGATTCGCGAGCAGGGTATGTGTTTATTTATGGAACGGGCCGAACGCCTCGACAGATTAAATAGATGCATCTATGGTTCGTGCCGTTCGACCCTCGGCAGTGCACAGTTTACATTTCTGCTGGAGCGGGCCGTCGACCTCGGCATGATTTGCGCATGATATGTATGTTTTTTCCTGAGAATTTGAAATGTTGATATTGCCTTTCATGGCTTGATATAAATTGATAAGATATTAAAGAGTAAACCTTGAAAATCCTTGATTATTTACTGAATGTGTTTACCTGTTTTCTGGCTTCGTGAATTAGGACTGCTATATAAATCCATGATTTCCTCACATTTTTAGTATATTGTCAAATGACCTCTAGTAAGTGTCGAAGTTGACCATCTCGTCTCTACTTCTTCGAGATTAGACGGGATACTTATTGAGTACACGTTGTTTACGTACTCATACTACACTTCTGTGCATTTTTGTTGAACAGGTATATTTATCTCTAGCAGCCCACTGGGCATAGCAGCACGGATGATTCGGGGACTAGGTGAGTTGCATTATTCGAGGCGGCCCGCAGCTAGAAAAGTCCCTTCCAGTAAATTCTATTTTCTTTCCGTCCACTGTATTCCGGACGGATGTTGTATTGTATTTTATTTCCTTATCAGTAGATGCTCATGCACTTGTGACACCAGGTTCTGGGATGGTTTTTAAATATTTTTGTATTGATTGCTAGTATTTAACTTGAATTGAAGCAGTTATCTTTTTACTTATGAAATTTAAGGAGAATCTTCGTTTCCAAAATTGTTAAAATTGGAGTTTAATTAAGTATTTGGTTGGCTCGCCGGAGTGTCCGGCGCCATCACGACCCTTAATGGATTTTGGGTCGTGACAACATGGTATCAGAGCACTAGGTTTCTAGGGTCTCACGAGTCATGAGCAAGTCTAGTAGAGTCTCGCGGATCGGTATGGAGACGTCTGTACTTATCCTCGGGAGGCTGCAGGACTGTTAGGAGTACTTCCCTTCTTGATTCCTTATCGTGCGATTTGATCCTTGGAGGCGTATGCCTTTAATTCATTCCCACTCAATCTTACGCGATGCAAAGCGCTTGTTATAAATCGAGAATTGAGGAATCATAACGGTACTACAGGTGTGATACATGATGTTTCTCCTGGTATAGCTGATCGGATTATTATCGTCGCTTTATGGAAGAACATTTTATTGTTTCAGCTCAGTAACGGTACTTCTGAGGGCTTTGAGGCTAGGCACAAGTTGTCATGATGCTTATGAATGACTGTTCTGCAGTAGTGATATGATGGTAGGATGTTGCCCACGTGTCGGGGCAGTGAATGACTTGAAGGGAGGTTTACTCAGTGCATAACCAAGAGATTCAGTATTTTATTCCTGGCAGGAGGAAAGGTAATCGAACTAAGGATGGTCAGATGTGGGCTGGTGGAAGTAATGAGACTTGGTAATTGCAAGCGTAGTGGAGTTTTCTTCTATGTTGGGGTGTTGTTGTCCTAATTGAACGTATTAAGTGTGTCGGTGTTATAATCTTCTACAATTCGCCCTTGGGGCAAGATGTTGCGAAATAGTATCGGAGATGCAACTGGCAGATATTGCGGGTGCGGTGGTTCAGGATTGGATCAGTATTTCTAATGTTGGCGGTTCGAGAAGGATGACCTTCGGAAGGGTTTAAAGTTAGTAGCGATTTGTGGACTCAAGTACTATGAAGATAGATTTTATTAAGGCAACAACCGGGCAGCAAAAGATGAGAAATGCGTGCGGGAAGTGTCAGGCAGAGTTTTAAACTTCTAAAAAAAGGCCAGGTATATGAAGCGAAGGTCGAGTAGTCGATTAAGGGGATGAATTCCGCCAAAGTGGGCGAGTGGCGGAATTGTATATGGGCTTTGCAGTGGGATGGCCACGTACCTTAAGGAGAGTTTGGGGCGATTTGAGAATATTAGTGCTTGGTTTGTAGGGTCTACGGGTCTAATTTGAAGTAGGGGTTCTCGTGCGGCAGGAGATTTAATATAACGGAAAGGATCCGCTTGAATGAAGAAGGATACAACATGACTTTGAATTGGGAGGATGTTTCCGCACATTTAAATGATGTCCACGAGGGGTAAATGGACCCGTGCAGCTGGAGAGTGAGCTCATACTCAGAACTGGTTGTTGATGTCGTAGTGATTGTACCCCGTGTAGCAGCGCTGGAAGATGTCGGGAGTGATTTCTACAGGTAGTTCATCCATGTGAGCAGGTTAGCGATCGCGTGGTTGGCGAACTTCTGCGAAGAATTCTATTGGTTATACAGCGAAGGGATCGGTCGTGCGAATGTTGTTGATGATTCTGGATATAAAAAGGGGGTTTTCTATAGTAAGATATCGAGCATGTTGGCAGTTGATTGCGCAAGGATTGTGTCAATAGGAGATTAAGAATCCTAGTAAATTCCAGAGTTGTATAATAGTGGCTTCGAGCTAAGTGGGAGAGTCCCACCGCCGAGGATGGGGTTGCATGGTTAACTACTTGCGGGTTTCTGGTTATCAGCATATCGATGGGCTATTTCAGCTACGAGAAAAGACCATAAGTGGTAATTTGAGCAAAGGAAATTATTAAAGGTGGGCTGTCGTTGACCTTATTGGCCCATGTTCAGACTTGGGGAAGGATTCAGGATTGCGCTTTGTAAAGGTGCAGGTTCCAAAGGAAGTGATTCCGCCGGGTGCCTCGTCGAGAGGGTATTCATGTGTTATAAGATTTATGGAGTTGATTATATTCGGGACCAAGTCAGAGCGGGTGGCTCTCAGTAACGGTCCTAACGGGTTCAAAAGAGGTAAGGTATGGTGCCTAATGATTTCGAGCCTATAAGTACAGTTAAGAATCAAGCTTTGCGGCAACTTATGAGTGGAGGCTCAGAATGTTCTATGATGTGTTGACTTGCAGTATAGCACTTGAGAGAAAGATGAGGAAGGACTTCGGATTCGTAGAAGGATTAGCAGAATGGGCATATCAGTGAGGGTGCGAATATGCGCGCAAGGAAGGTATGGATTGATTCGTGGGATTTGAGACAGCATGGTCTCGTGATTCAGGGTCACTCGGGATGAGTGCGGATGGAGTATGTTATGTGTTGGATGGAGTTAGTATTATCTCTAAGGCAATCAAGGATAAATTGGAAGAAGGTAGATCGATTAGCCATAGTTGAATCTGGCATATTGGTGTTAGTGATCAGTTCCTTCAGCGTGACCGAGTGATGCGAGTGATTTGTGATGGTGCGTATCAGGCTTGTCAGCTGCCGCAATTGATGTTATTCAGAAACATTCTATTGTTATGGCTTGTTATGTGGTAGCAGAATTTTCGGAAGGGCAATGGTGGCTTAGACCACCACTTAGAGATTTGCATATTCTACGATTATGGGAATTCACCTGTGTGAAACTATGGATCTCCTGAAGTGAGTTAAGTGAAAAGTTTTTATATGATGAAGTGTTAACCTATTAGTGGTTCCGAAGCCATGATGAAAAACGAGTTCTATCGTATACTGGCATGTTGAGTGCAGTAAGTGGTATGGAATTTGCAGCAAAGATCAAGGTAGCGGCTCGGTGTGGACAAGGATGTCACGAGCTCAGATGAGCAGGAAAGGAGTTTCGATGTTTAAGGTAAGTTGGTATTGTCTTCAGCGTCACCTGAGATTGGTGTTTTGTAAAAAAAGGGGTCCTGTGTCATGGTTGATGATTTCTG